>NW_028324312.1:210444-291763 GCF_058129835.1 Hydra viridissima
ATGACGATAATAATAGTTAAAATAACAAACAGTAGCAATAAGAAAATCGATATCAATAGTGACAACGAAAATAATGACAACGATGAAGATAACAATAACGACAATAACAAAAATTAACGATAGCATCGATAAACTAACGATAATAGTAATACTGACAATAGCAACGACCACAAAAAAATAAGCATTAGCAATAACGATCTAACAGTAACAATAGTAACAACAACAGCAGCAGCAACAGTAACAACAATTGTCAACCATTTATGCATATCGCATATTGGATTCTGGTGCGGTGAAATGCATTCTTTTACTACCGTTCATTATTTTCATGAAAACAGCTCTGATTCCTACGTGTTGATCTTAGAAAGAAACGACAACGACCGAAACATTTTGGCAAGTTGACACGTCAATACGCAACGTTGCCAGAGATACGTAACGACGATTGACGAATCTTACAAATTTTTGCTCTTCAAAGCTAGTTTTGCAGTCTTTTCGTCATTTCGACAAAACTAGGGAACATTGACATCGTGCAACTTTAGACTTGCGAGGGTTTCTTTCATGGCCGCCGAGAGGACGGGGAAGATTCCCGGGTATCCCCGTGTATCTACAAACGATATTTTAAAAATCATTTTTTTAAAAGATTTAAATAGTTTTGACTTTTAAAAGATTTCATTAACTTTCGTTTTTAATTTTTAATGACTAGAGCACACTTCTATTGGTCCTGGGTATGTAATTGATCACAACGAGGGCCCCTTAAGAAAACTTCCCCTGGGCCCTCGTTGACTATGGTGGCTATAGTCCCTTTAACCGTTGCCCTTGTTGTTCAGCATCAAAACTAGCTTTCTGGCTTTTGTGCGAGGAAAAAGAGCGCCATTTTCTTTCCCTCAGAGATGCGGAGACGGAAGAAGCGCCCTCACACACCTTTCGACCAGTCGCTCCCCTTTCAATCGACACCACCCAGGCAGGGCCGTGTTTATGCATATTCTTTTGCAGGGGATGAGTTCTGTGTATCTTAGAGTCAACTGAAAAAGCAGATTTTGTAAAGAAAAGGGAGTCCCCTTTGGCGACTTTTTTTTTTTTTTTTCGTAAACGGTTGCAAAAGCCTACGGCACCAGGAGTTCCCAGGCGGTCACCCATCCAAGTACTACCCTGGCCCGACGATGCTTAACTTCCGTGATCGGACGAGAACGGGTGTATTCACCGTGGTATGGTCGTAGGCAATAGTGTACGGCTTTAATTTAAAATTTAAAGTTTCTAACGCCTTAACAATAATTTTTAACGGATGTGTGGCTATGAAAATAGCCTTTTGTGTTGTTTATACCGCCGTTTACTGGGCTGCTGGCTTTGGAACCTTCTCGTTCTTTTTGGGAAGCAACACAGCTTGAATGTTTGGCAACACACCGCCGCTCGCAATTGTAACACCTGACAACAACTTGTTTAACTCTTCGTCGTTGCGAACAGCTAGCTGTAAGTGACGAGGAATGATCCTGGCTTTTTTGTTATCGCGTGCAGCATTACCAGCTAACTCTAAGATTTCGGCGGAGAGGTATTCCAAAACTGCAGCTAAGTAGACCGGTGCGCCTGAACCGATGCGATTGGCGTAATGCCCTTTGCGCAAAAATCGGTGAACGCGACCAACAGGAAACTGAAGACCCGCTCTAAAAGATCGAGTTTTTGCCTTGGCCTTAGCTTTTCCTCCTTTTCCACGTCCTGACATTTTATTTTCTAACACAAGCAGAGACAGACAGACGGACCAGAGATCTCGTGCGCCTTTTTTTTATTTTAAACAGCAAAAAGTTTGCTATTCTTATCAAAATAGAGTGGTCTCAAAGTCAACCTTTTTTTAACCAATAGTAAAAAAGAAATAAACGATGCTCAAACAACTTAATCTTTTAAGAACCAATAGAAGTGCATATGACGCAAGAGTTTTCAAGTTGGAGGCTACAACTTTATCTTAAATTAAATCCAGTTGCAATGCAATGAAAACAAACGAAAAGAATTTTTACTGTTAGGCCCGTCGAAATGTCAGACGCACAAAAAACCGGAGGAAAACAAGCGCCAAAGGTGGCGAAAAAAGGCGAGAAGCGCGCCGGTAAGAAAGGTGGTAAAATCGCTGGAACTGGTGACAAGAAGCGCAAGAGAAAGAGACGAGAGTCTTATGCCATTTACATTTACAACGTCCTGAAGCAAGTTCACCCTGATGTCGGTGTTTCTTCTAAAGCAATGAGCATCATGAATTCTTTCGTGAACGACATTTTCGAAAGAATTGCTTCTGAAGCTTCGCGGCTCGCCCTTCAAAATAAGAAATCTACGATCTCTTCGCGTGAAATTCAAACCGCCGTGCGCCTTTTACTTCCCGGTGAACTTGCTAAACACGCAGTGAGCGAAGGCACCAAGGCTGTTACCAAGTACACCAGCAGTAAGTAGATCAAAATCCGCTCAAACGGCTATTTTTATAGCCACGCATCTTTTAAAAACATTAGACGCATTAACGAAATAGGTTCAAATGAAAATATCTGTTGCAATCGCTATATTTAATTGTGCAAACAATGCCAAGTGCAGAATAGCTAAACTAGCTGCTAAAATAAAACACTTAAACTGCTGCATCCGTCCTAGGCTATGAACAACTTAAAACCTTTTTTTTTCTTCTTCAAAATTGCTCTCAAACTCCCCTTTTCTAGAATATACATCGACCTAAAAAGCACGGAGCAGTTACCGGTGAGGTTACTGTGACTTTCAAACTCAATTAGTGTAATTGTTACTACCTGACAAAGTCCTAAATGCCGCGCAACGTTTTAAAGAAATGTGTACCTATGAAAATAGCCGTTTGATGAAGGATTGAGCAGTACAGGTTATTTCTTGTCCACTTTTGCGGTGGCACTCTTTGCAGCGACTTTCTTCTTAGGTGCTGTTTCAGCTTTCTTTACCGCGGGTTTTTTAGCAACCGGTAGCTTGGCGCTCCTTTTTAACTGGAGCGCATGAAATAGCACCAGCGCGACTAATCTTAGTGAGAGCAGTTCTACTTTTGAAAGTGTATGATCAACGCTGGCTTCTAAAAATCCATTAGTCGATTGTCGCTATACCTATGCTGCCACGCAAACTCAATAGTGGTGGGGATCACAAACACGCAAGATAGTACGACTGCAAGAATATTTAATGCGTTGGCAAAGTGTTCAAAGTATTCAAATGTTGTCAGCAAAATTGTTACATCAACGGGTAAAGAAAACTGACGTTCTGTAAAGCTATCAAAATGTATCAAGGTGTAGAAAAAGTCTAATTAAAACAGTTAATAGTACCGCTGTCATTTTGTAGATGATTTTTTATGGATTATGTTAGTTATGGAAAAATAATTGGTGCATGAAAGGGTCAATGGGATAGTTACGAAACTACAAATGTTGTTAATGTTTGTAAGAAAATAAGACCGAGGAAGTAGACACAGTGTAATATCGTCAGTACAAATCATAATCTGATCACAATCGGAAAAAAAAAGAAGAAGAAGAATACAGTTTTGTTTGTAAATTTTTTTTTAATGACTCATAAAAAGGCTTGGGTACTAGTGATAACCCACAAGCTCTAAAATATCTAAAAAGATGCACTGTCTTCCGACCAGAGTTTCGGCACGGAAAAAACACATACTACAATTTAGTCACTGTGTATTAAGGTATGCATCAAATACTTGCCAATCGCATTTCGTTCATTTCGGGGTTTCGGGAAGGGGAATGATAAAAAAAAAAAAGAAAGAATTCGCAACTGAGCGTCCGCGGTGCACCCATCTTACTAGGCTGCGCGAGTAAGCAGAAACCGTTACTATGCTCTTAGCTAAACCAATGATATTTATACTAACTAGATGTAAAACTTCAAATAAATTTCGTAAGAAATTGTGAAGCAAGTTTTTTAAGTTTTTAAAGCCGGTAGCCTCTTTATTTAAACTGACAATAATTCGTTTGTTTTAATCGATGTTTTTATGATTCTGGCTGGCAAAAAAAAACTTGCTTGGCAAAAAAATATGCTTCACTGCGAAAGCGCGAGTTAAATATCTAGTTAATATACACTTAACCGCAAAATTAACGCACCACATACATTTCGATTTATTTTAATTGTGGTCATATATTTTGACAAACGTGTTAAGAATAGAACACATGAACACAGTTATTTCGATGATAATAATAAAAGCGACTTTGAGGATGGTGAGAAAAGAAAAGAAAAGAAAGAAAAACAAACTAAAACTAGAAATATGGTAAGTAATAAAATTAAGGTAAGTAACAAAATAAACTAAGATGATTATTGTTGTTATGCACACTAATACAGCTTAAAATGTAACATTTTTGACTTATCAATATCTAGTGTTGCCACATCTTGATGTTGTTGCAGCCAGACAGCACCGTGGATTTCTTTTAATTAGAGGTGTAATCGTTTCTTGAAGGATATCTTCACATACGCGGATAAGACTTTGTCGCAACTCGTCTAGGTGGTGGATGTTGACTTCTAACACAGCGTGCCATTATGCCCCAAAGATGCTCTATTGGGTTCATATCTGGACTGCAAGCCGGCCACTCCAAAACTTGAATAGTAGCATTTTGTAAGTATTCAGTAACAACATGCGCCGTATGTGGTCTAGCATTATCTTACATAAGAAGGAATCCATCTCCCATGAACGATGCAAGAGGTACCAAAAAAGGTTTTAAAATGTCAGCTTATGTATCGTTGAGAAGTCAGAACAGACGTGTTGCTCAAATGACAGTTATCATTGAGCAACACATCTGTTCATACTAACTTTATACATACTTTTCTTTTAAAAGTGAGGTTTAGTTACAGCAAAACGTGCTGCTTATGAAAAGCTGCTACAATTTGGAAACTAAAACGGAATAAAGCCTACAAATGACGTCACAATAAACATTATTATCGACTTTGTATTTGATAAATCCGGGAAATACGTAATATTTTTCAAAATAAGTCGGAATTTATAAGTGGTGCGTTAATTTTGCGGTAAAGTGCATATCATTGAGTTTAACAACGGTGCAGTGGTTACGCGCAGTCCTACTGAAATTTTTGGTGTTGGCGTAGCGTCAAGAGCAGAAAAGGTGCTTTTAGCTTGTTTCGAAAAAAAAAAAGAAAATAAAAAAAAGGGAAACTAAACAAATTAAATCCTGTTTTATCTTCTCATACAGTAGCTGATGCCAAAACCAAGACAAGTGACAAGTTTAGAGGAGTTCACACAGTTTTTTTAACGATTTTTCAAGAATGCTTTAAGGTAATAAAAAGTACTGTGCTATTTTATTTTCAATCTTTTCACCTTATTTTGGTGTTTGTGTTTTAAAATTTGAAGCAGTTTAACCCCTATTGTTGTGCCCACTTTACTTTTTCAAGTCTTCAAATACTTAAGAATAGTTTCTGATGAAAAAATCCTTTCAAAAATAAATTTTCATTTTTAGAAGCATCAACTTTATGAAGGAGTAGTCACAAAAGACTTTCATGAGTGCAGTTACAGAGTTTGTTCTGAGTTCCTGGATTATCCAGAATGCAAGTTGCAATACTCTTTAGAGCATCCCACTCAATGAATAAGAAGTGGGAAATTCTTCTTGATTTTATTGGTGAGTGAAACAGAAATAGGATCTTTCTAAGACTTTTACCTATTTCTTTAGTTTGTTCATAGCTTTGTTTCATTTACAGTTATACTGACACAACCCCAATAAAGTAATGCTTAATTAGGTATGCTTTTCACTGGACAATCTATAGCTTCTTTGGAATGATCCCTTTAATTCGATTAAAGATATGCGATAAAATTTTAAAAAAATTACATACTCATTACATTTTGAACTGAACCTTTTGTTTGGCTTTCTCACATTATGTTTTATAGAGTTACTGCTAAAGTTAACTCAGCCTCAGGTAGCAAGTCTGATTATTGAAAATAAGTTATTGAAAGAGAATTTTGAGTGTTGTCCTGGGGCAAGGTTAAGGGTTAAGTTAGGTTAGCAGAGCATATAATATTGAAGCAGTTAAAGTTTCAAGAAAAAGGTAAGTCATGTTTCTTCGATAGTTTACCAGAACCATTTTTTAAAAGTGATAGTTTGAAAAAGTTGACCTTTAGCCAACAAGTAAACATCCTTTTAACTGACTTGGGAATTATATTTTTAAGTTTATTCTCCATCAATCCTGAGCTTCTAATTTGTACGCAAATACATTTGCAGGCTTAATTTAGGTTAGGTAATATGTTAAAAAATGTAATATTTAAAAAAAATACTTTGCTTATTGTTCCAGGTCTCATTAACTTTTACCACGCTCTGCGAGTTTGTGATTGGAAAAATGCAGATACAGTGTGCAAGGTATGTATGCTTTACCTTTGCTAACCTAATGCTGTGTCGGTTTAGTGTCATAAATTTTTTCATTTTCCATTTGTCATTTGATATTTTGTCAGTGGATGTTTTAGGTCACTTTTTAAAATTGTTTTACCTTTTTGTCAGTAAACATTTAAAGTGTTCATTTCTTGCAATAACTAAAGTATCTGAAAAATATTTTCTTGCTACTCAGTTTAAATTCTTAACTTAATTTGCACCATCCCAATTTTTAAACTTTCAAGCTTGTTTTTTTAGACTTTGTGAGGAATTACTACTTGGGAAAGGATCGAGGCTAATGACAAGCAAGTCCTCCTAAACTCTGCTGTTTCTTGGCGACCCTGGTGATGAATTAAAGTACTGTCATTACAACAGTTGAAAAGAACATTTAAATACAGAGGTTCTCAAAATGCTTTTTGACAGAGAAATCTGTCGGACGCTCATATACAGAGTTGATTTTCAGTTGTTCAACTTGGCCTTTGATCACATCTGCTGCCCAGCGTTAAATTTAAAAGCCTTTAAACGTTTTTTATGTTTTGGTTAATTGGGTTATTTTTGAAAGAAGCTTGTTATTTTTGAAAGAAGCTGGGTTATTTTTGAAAAAAAGCCCAAATGTTTTAGAGTGAAATTGATGCAGTACAAGAAAGCCATGTTTTCATCGTTGAAACTTAAAGTTACCCATCGACTTGATCATTCAAATGTCCACAAGTTTTTTCGTTGAGAGGGAGGGAGCCGGGACAAAGTCGTTGCAAAAAGTATCGCTTCTCGGCCTAATGGCTAAGATCAAGTGTAGTATCTTTTAGTGATTTTAGTAAAGTTTTAATAAAGTTTATCTTGAGTTCTTTCTTATTGAGTTTTTAAAAAAATTAGTTTTACTTGCTTCGGTGGTTTATTTATGGTTTTGCATCTCGCTGCGAAGACTTAGAGACACCCCGCGTAAGAGACTATTTTCCTTCAAAACTTTTTTTCTCCTCCGTAGAGGCGAAAACGTAACTTTCCTCTGTAGCGAAGCCTTTGCTACAGAAACTTTTAAAAAACACTTACCCAAGTGAAAAACTTTAAAGATATACAGTTCGCTGTATATCTTCTTTTTTTAATTTTTTTAAGCCGAATTTATTCGCAGAGTTTTCTCCTAGGTTTCTTTTGACAAAAACCTAGAACACTTTCTTTAGCTACCCTAGCTAAACAAAAGAAACAGCCCTAAAAAGCAAAACAAAAAAATAAAAGCAGAGCGTAAACTAAATCAAATCGCAAAAAATGGAAACTCTCAAAGTCCAATCGATTTCAAAGCTAACTACTTCTGAAACCAAAGCAGAAGGCATTTCAAATAGCCAAAAATTTGTTGAGAACGGTCAGCCACATTCTACTGACCAACAAAAAATCAAATCTGCTGACCCGAAACCTTCAAACGAAGACGCAAACAAACAAAAAAACGGGTCAGCACTTTCTTTTGCAGAGGCGCTGAAAAAGAAACAGCCCGGAACAGCACCACCACAAGACTTCCAAACAAACACAAAAGAAGCCGAAAAAAGAGCTTTAAAAGAGGAAATACACTCCCGGATCTTTCAACTAATGTCCTTTACCAAAGACCAAACCCCAAATGGAATAGAAAAAAAAGTGGGAGAAATACAAGTAGCAATCCAAAAGGTGATTGGCCCAGGATGCATAACATCCATACAATATACGGGAAGGGGCCAATACACGGTAGAACTTAAATCGAAAGAGAAAGTCCAAGAGCTAACTCTAAAGGGATTAAACATTCCGGGAGAATTACAGAAGACAACAATCAAACCGAGAAGAAACCAAGTACTATTAATCACGATCAAGACAGACGCATCGGTACTAAACCAAGAGATCTATGAAGAGCTTAAAGATTTTGGTAAGATAGTAAATATTTCTTACGGATATTACACAAGCAACAACCAAATACGAGACGGACGGAGACTCGTTCACATCATCCCGACTGTTGACGTAAGCAAAATACCTCCGACAATTAAGATAGACAACAGGCTGCACCACCTATATTTCAGGGGAAAAAACACGACACCCATACACAAACCAAGAGACACACAAGAGCTACTGGCAGACCTAGCAATTTCAGACACTGACGAAATGTCACAAGATGAGGACGAAGACGGGGAAATAGAAAAAACACAAAAACAAGAAGCAGACAAACCCCATAACATACAAAACGCAACAAACGGAGAGACGGAAAAGAAAAAACAAATGACGCTGATACCCAAACCAGCACCCAGACCCCAAACAAGCATAACGCTACCACACAAAACGGAAACCCAACCAGTACCGACAACAACAAAAAAGCAAGACAACACAAACGAAAAAAACACTGAGCTTGAACACACCAACAACGCTGACGTCACAAGACAGTCACAAAACTCGACACCGACTCCTACACCAATGGAAACAGAGCCTACGGTGACGGACACAAAAACAGACACCCAACAAAAACCTACGAAAAGAAAAAGTGTGACGACGCCAACAAAAGAAACTAAAATGAACGACATAAAAACGAAACGAAAACCTAACCGACCAGAGACCTAACTTAACCAACTACACACACGATATCTCCAAACTAAAAAAATAAAAATAAAAATGACTATTACAATAAAAACAATGAATACGGCTGGTATGCGAAATCTCCAGAGAAGAAGGGAGATTTTGCATAACATACAGCAATCAGAACAACACATAACTTTTCTACAAGAGACGCACATCACGCCTGACTTGTACAGACAAACAGCTACGCTATGCACAGGCACCATACTATTCAGCTCCGGAAAACAAAACACCGACGGAACACTCATACACATAAAAGACCCTACAATCAAACCGACAAACACCGTAAACGACGTACAAGGTAAATACCAAATCACAGACATACACATTGACAAACTAGACATTACTATGATAAACGTATACGCACCATCAGGAAACACCACACAACACCAATACAAACGAAAAGAATTCTGGGAAAACCTAAAAAACATACTATGCACGCCCAGAATTCGAGACAGACATTACATACTGGCGGGGGACTTTAACGTAACACTATCAGACAAAGACAGACGTTCACCAGCACTACAAAAATACAGATGCATTTCACAACACGCACTACAAGACCTTATTTACACTTTAGACGTAGAAGACATTTACCGCACACTCCACCCAAACGAACAACAATACACACACTATCACAGCCAGACAAAGACGAGAACAAGAATAGACAGAATTTACACAAGCAAGACTCTAAGACAATACATCACAAATGCAGAACACCAACCCACCACACTTTCAGACCATTATAACGCACCGACAATCACCATAAACGTACAGCCCCAACCGAGAGGAAGGGGATACTGGATACTGAACAACACCCTACTAAATGACAAGACATACATAGACCTCATGACAAAACAAATAACCATTCAAACAGAAAAACACCCAGACTTTAGACAAATACCAGAATGGTGGGAAAATACAAAAAAACAGATAAAAGAAACAACACTGAAATACGCACACAAACGACACAAACAGAACAAAACACAAGAACTGAGACTAACGAGAAAACTGAGAAACACACTGAGAAAGGAGGAACGGAAACATCTAGACAACACCATGAGCACGAACATTAGACACAAACTCGAACATATACAGAGACGAAAAGAAGAAGCCGCACGAATACGAACAAAACAGATACGGAACATAGACGGAGAACGCCCGACGAACTACTTTTGCAATTTAGAAAAACAAAGACAGGCACACCACGAAATAACGGAACTGAGAGACAAACAAGGACAATTACAGCAAGACCCCGAACAGATACTAAACGTTATGACGGACTTTTACGAATCACTATACACCAAAGAAGACCTGAACATACAGACACAGACAGAAATACTAACCGAAACGAAGACCCCCCGACTAACAGAAACACAAAGAAAATTATGCGACGAAGACTATACAGAACAAGAAATCACAACAGCACTACAAAACATGAAAAACGAAAAGACACCAGGCACAGACGGACTGACAGCGGAGTTCTATAAAAAATTCTGGCCGCTGTTGACAAAACACTTTACAAAAATGACAAACGCAGTACTGGACCGATCTTACTTAACACAATCACAAAGAGACGCTCTAATCACATGCATATACAAAAAAGGAGACAGAACAGACATAACAAACTGGCGACCTATCTCCCTACTGAACATAGACTACAAACTCATCACAAAGACAATGACGAACAGAATAAAAAATACATTACCACACATCATCAGCCAATACCAGACTGCATGCATCCCACACAGACAAATACACATGAACCTACTGTACACCAGAGACATTATAAAAATAGCAAACATCGAAGACATGAGAAACACAGCAATCATATCCATCGACCAAATAAAAGCATTCGACAGAGTAGACTGGACGTACCTTTTCAAAACACTGACGAAATACAACTACGGACCCAAGACTATACGAAACATAAAAACGCTATACACAAACATATCCACAAAAATAAAAACAAACGGACACATCTCACGACCGTTTTACCCGACAAGAGGGGTAAGACAAGGATGCCCTCTATCCATGACACTTTACATACTACAGGCAGACATACTAATACAAAACATAACACAAAACAAACACATAAAAGGCATAAAGACAAACTACAACGAAACAAAGGTAACAGCATACGCGGACGACACACTCTTCTACATCACGAAACTGAAATCCTTACAGAACCTAGACAAAACCCTACACAGATTCGAAACCGCTACCGGACAGAAACTCAACAGAGACAAATGCCAAGGACTGTGGATAGGACAAAACAAAGACAAAAAAACCGGACCGCTTGGCTTCGACTGGACAGAAAACAAAATACGCACACTAGGCCTGACTTTCCCCAATGACGGAACAGACGACATAACAGAAAACTGGAACAGATGTACACACAAATTCAAAAAACAAATACAAGACTGGAAGAGACAAAATCTGAGTATTAAGGGAAAAATCACAGTGGTGAACACCTTAATACTCAGCAAACTATGGCACACTCTACAAATACTACCGACACCAAACAAAAAACAGATTGACAAGACCATGACACCGATATACGACTTTATATGGAACAACGCGAAAACAAGAATCAACAAAACACAGCTACATCAGACAATACGCAACGGAGGACAAAACCTAATAGACATAAACACAAAAGCACAGACACTACAAACAAAATGGACGATCAAAATACTCACACACAATACACACATGCCATGGACAGACACAGCAATACACTTTTTAAACAGATACCGGAACGCAAGACAAAACAAATACACGCTATACACAGCCACCACACCCAACGAAAAACCCCCTATACCCAAAACATACAGAGACTTAATACACAACTGGGAGACATTTACCAAAGACATAAAAGTACAAGACGACACACTCGAAGCCATACTGAACCAACCGCTATACTATAACCCCCTACTGCCAACAAAACCCACTACAGAAAACCCGTTCCCCCCCCTACCGAGACCCACAAAACACACAAAAACGCAAGACATACAAATAATAGCAGACTTGTGTAACTTATCGACACCAGGACTACTCACAGCAGACAAACTAGAAATACCACACAAAACACTAACAGAAATAACAAAACGGATACCGACCACATGGATGCACAAACTGAACACAGAAACACCAAATTACACATATCGCAAATACATCCCATCCATCCACATAGAAAACAAAAACAGAAAACTGACACAGATAACGAACAAACAAATATACCACAGAATACTGACATCAAAAATGACACCCCCCGACAGACATATAAAATGGAACAGAAAACTCCCACCCGGACAAACGCCCATAACAAAACGAGACTGGGACAGAAAATTTCAAAAACTACAAGACAGAAACCTATATAACAAAGCCAACGAAATACAATACAAATACATACACAGAAAACTCCCATCACTCAACACTATGCACAAATGGAACAAAAACATAGACAAAACATGCAAACGATGCGACAAAAACGAAACGGAAACATTGCAACACTGGTTCTACTACTGCCCAGACACACAGAAAATATGCATACAAATCATAAACATACTGAACACCATATACCCAAACGACAAATACAGCAATACCCTAAAATTTTTTCTTATGGGTACTGCAACCGCACAAGACAGAAGTATAGGCGACACATGCATAGACACCTTTTACGAAACAATACAACACACACGAAACGCACTGATTTTCGAAAACAAAAAACTAAACGCTCCACTGCACTTTCACACGCTACTAATAAAGAGACTGAGAACAGAAATAAAGACAGAAAACAAAAATCAAAACACCTACAAAACCGCTATTAAAATTTGCGACGAAAACATCAAAAAACATTACAAAAACACAACAACACAAAACAACATAACCCTCGACAAATAATATCCGTAATATATAAAATGTAAATAATGTAAATAAAAAAAAAAAAAAAAAAAAAAAAAAAAAAAAAAAAAAAAAAAAACTTGACTAAGTAAAAAAAAAAAAAAAAAAAAAAAAAAAAAAAAAAAAAAAAAAAAAAATATTATATAGCAAAAAATCAAATAAAAAATATATACGATTGTAAATAAATTTATCACGAAATTGTAAATATGTAAATTATACCGTCCACAACTGCCCATGGCTGATGTGACGTAAAAGGAAATAAAAAAAAAAAAAAAAGATCAAGTGTAGTATCTGTTCTTATCAGTTTAATATCTGGTACGCCGGCATAGTCCGGCTCATATATTAATCTGATTTTTGGCATTTGGTCAAGGGATCGTAGGTTTACCTCGCCCTGACCGCGGGTTGCCTCGGCGTTGCACTACTGCTGAGCGCGGCCCATACTATAGAGAAGGAAAAAAAAAAAGCAAACAAACGGGACGATGCGGTGTGCAATCGAAAACCCACAATTGAGAAGATTGGGGCACGTCCGAGGCTGCCCACACAACGGGAAAAGCATACTTACCTGACGGGGAAGTAAACCTGATCAACATGGGGCTTCTTCCAGGGTGAGGCTCTTGCATTGCACTTCGCCTGGGCTGACCCCTGCGATTACCGCTAACGTCGGTAACTCGACCGTACAATTTCTGGTAGTGGGGGCCTGCGTTCGCGCTCGCCCCCTCCTCTAACGACTTAAAAAAAAAACCTCTCCTCTCACCCCTAAGAGTCTACTGCATATTTTGAGAGGCGCATACAAAGTCTGCTATAAGTGCAAATAAATTTTATTTATTTCAAAAGTTGTTGTTTTTTTTTTTTTTGTTTTTTTTTTTTTTTGTACAAAATCAATAAAAATCTAAGAATCGCAAAGAGGCAACCAAATAAGCATAGGAGCGACGAGAATCGTTTCAACGTGACAACCAGCAAGCGTGATCGACCGGTTACAATCCCGGAAATCACTCGACGGCGGAACAAAATGTGACAGTCACAACAGTGAAAACGAGTCGCTGTAATAAAAAACAATGACGATAATAATAGTTAAAATAACAAACAGTAGCAATAAGAAAATCGATATCAATAGTGACAACGAAAATAATGACAACGATGAAGATAACAATAACGACAATAACAAAAATTAACGATAGCATCGATAAACTAACGATAATAGTAATACTGACAATAGCAACGACCACAAAAAAATAAGCATTAGCAATAACGATCTAACAGTAACAATAGTAACAACAACAGCAGCAGCAACAGTAACAACAATTGTCAACCATTTATGCATATCGCATATTGGATTCTGGTGCGGTGAAATGCATTCTTTTACTACCGTTCATTATTTTCATGAAAACAGCTCTGATTCCTACGTGTTGATCTTAGAAAGAAACGACAACGACCGAAACATTTTGGCAAGTTGACACGTCAATACGCAACGTTGCCAGAGATACGTAACGACGATTGACGAATCTTACAAATTTTTGCTCTTCAAAGCTAGTTTTGCAGTCTTTTCGTCATTTCGACAAAACTAGGGAACATTGACATCGTGCAACTTTAGACTTGCGAGGGTTTCTTTCATGGCCGCCGAGAGGACGGGGAAGATTCCCGGGTATCCCCGTGTATCTACAAACGATATTTTAAAAATCATTTTTTTAAAAGATTTAAATAGTTTTGACTTTTAAAAGATTTCATTAACTTTCGTTTTTAATTTTTAATGACTAGAGCACACTTCTATTGGTCCTGGGTATGTAATTGATCACAACGAGGGCCCCTTAAGAAAACTTCCCCTGGGCCCTCGTTGACTATGGTGGCTATAGTCCCTTTAACCGTTGCCCTTGTTGTTCAGCATCAAAACTAGCTTTCTGGCTTTTGTGCGAGGAAAAAGAGCGCCATTTTCTTTCCCTCAGAGATGCGGAGACGGAAGAAGCGCCCTCACACACCTTTCGACCAGTCGCTCCCCTTTCAATCGACACCACCCAGGCAGGGCCGTGTTTATGCATATTCTTTTGCAGGGGATGAGTTCTGTGTATCTTAGAGTCAACTGAAAAAGCAGATTTTGTAAAGAAAAGGGAGTCCCCTTTGGCGACTTTTTTTTTTTTTTTTCGTAAACGGTTGCAAAAGCCTACGGCACCAGGAGTTCCCAGGCGGTCACCCATCCAAGTACTACCCTGGCCCGACGATGCTTAACTTCCGTGATCGGACGAGAACGGGTGTATTCACCGTGGTATGGTCGTAGGCAATAGTGTACGGCTTTAATTTAAAATTTAAAGTTTCTAACGCCTTAACAATAATTTTTAACGGATGTGTGGCTATGAAAATAGCCTTTTGTGTTGTTTATACCGCCGTTTACTGGGCTGCTGGCTTTGGAACCTTCTCGTTCTTTTTGGGAAGCAACACAGCTTGAATGTTTGGCAACACACCGCCGCTCGCAATTGTAACACCTGACAACAACTTGTTTAACTCTTCGTCGTTGCGAACAGCTAGCTGTAAGTGACGAGGAATGATCCTGGCTTTTTTGTTATCGCGTGCAGCATTACCAGCTAACTCTAAGATTTCGGCGGAGAGGTATTCCAAAACTGCAGCTAAGTAGACCGGTGCGCCTGAACCGATGCGATTGGCGTAATGCCCTTTGCGCAAAAATCGGTGAACGCGACCAACAGGAAACTGAAGACCCGCTCTAAAAGATCGAGTTTTTGCCTTGGCCTTAGCTTTTCCTCCTTTTCCACGTCCTGACATTTTATTTTCTAACACAAGCAGAGACAGACAGACGGACCAGAGATCTCGTGCGCCTTTTTTTTATTTTAAACAGCAAAAAGTTTGCTATTCTTATCAAAATAGAGTGGTCTCAAAGTCAACCTTTTTTTAACCAATAGTAAAAAAGAAATAAACGATGCTCAAACAACTTAATCTTTTAAGAACCAATAGAAGTGCATATGACGCAAGAGTTTTCAAGTTGGAGGCTACAACTTTATCTTAAATTAAATCCAGTTGCAATGCAATGAAAACAAACGAAAAGAATTTTTACTGTTAGGCCCGTCGAAATGTCAGACGCACAAAAAACCGGAGGAAAACAAGCGCCAAAGGTGGCGAAAAAAGGCGAGAAGCGCGCCGGTAAGAAAGGTGGTAAAATCGCTGGAACTGGTGACAAGAAGCGCAAGAGAAAGAGACGAGAGTCTTATGCCATTTACATTTACAACGTCCTGAAGCAAGTTCACCCTGATGTCGGTGTTTCTTCTAAAGCAATGAGCATCATGAATTCTTTCGTGAACGACATTTTCGAAAGAATTGCTTCTGAAGCTTCGCGGCTCGCCCTTCAAAATAAGAAATCTACGATCTCTTCGCGTGAAATTCAAACCGCCGTGCGCCTTTTACTTCCCGGTGAACTTGCTAAACACGCAGTGAGCGAAGGCACCAAGGCTGTTACCAAGTACACCAGCAGTAAGTAGATCAAAATCCGCTCAAACGGCTATTTTTATAGCCACGCATCTTTTAAAAACATTAGACGCATTAACGAAATAGGTTCAAATGAAAATATCTGTTGCAATCGCTATATTTAATTGTGCAAACAATGCCAAGTGCAGAATAGCTAAACTAGCTGCTAAAATAAAACACTTAAACTGCTGCATCCGTCCTAGGCTATGAACAACTTAAAACCTTTTTTTTTCTTCTTCAAAATTGCTCTCAAACTCCCCTTTTCTAGAATATACATCGACCTAAAAAGCACGGAGCAGTTACCGGTGAGGTTACTGTGACTTTCAAACTCAATTAGTGTAATTGTTACTACCTGACAAAGTCCTAAATGCCGCGCAACGTTTTAAAGAAATGTGTACCTATGAAAATAGCCGTTTGATGAAGGATTGAGCAGTACAGGTTATTTCTTGTCCACTTTTGCGGTGGCACTCTTTGCAGCGACTTTCTTCTTAGGTGCTGTTTCAGCTTTCTTTACCGCGGGTTTTTTAGCAACCGGTAGCTTGGCGCTCCTTTTTAACTGGAGCGCATGAAATAGCACCAGCGCGACTAATCTTAGTGAGAGCAGTTCTACTTTTGAAAGTGTATGAGCAACGCTGGCTTCTAAAAATCCATTAGTCGATTGTCGCTATACCTATGCTGCCACGCAAACTCAATAGTGGTGGGGATCACAAACACGCAAGATAGTACGACTGCAAGAATATTTAATGCGTTGGCAAAGTGTTCAAAGTATTCAAATGTTGTCAGCAAAATTGTTACATCAACGGGTAAAGAAAACTGACGTTCTGTAAAGCTATCAAAATGTATCAAGGTGTAGAAAAAGTCTAATTAAAACAGTTAATAGTACCGCTGTCATTTTGTAGATGATTTTTTATGGATTATGTTAGTTATGGAAAAATAATTGGTGCATGAAAGGGTCAATGGGATAGTTACGAAACTACAAATGTTGTTAATGTTTGTAAGAAAATAAGACCGAGGAAGTAGACACAGTGTAATATCGTCAGTACAAATCATAATCTGATCACAATCGGAAAAAAAAAGAAGAAGAAGAATACAGTTTTGTTTGTAAATTTTTTTTTAATGACTCATAAAAAGGCTTGGGTACTAGTGATAACCCACAAGCTCTAAAATATCTAAAAAGATGCACTGTCTTCCGACCAGAGTTTCGGCACGGAAAAAACACATACTACAATTTAGTCACTGTGTATTAAGGTATGCATCAAATACTTGCCAATCGCATTTCGTTCATTTCGGGGTTTCGGGAAGGGGAATGATAAAAAAAAAAAAGAAAGAATTCGCAACTGAGCGTCCGCGGTGCACCCATCTTACTAGGCTGCGCGAGTAAGCAGAAACCGTTACTATGCTCTTAGCTAAACCAATGATATTTATACTAACTAGATGTAAAACTTCAAATAAATTTCGTAAGAAATTGTGAAGCAAGTTTTTTAAGTTTTTAAAGCCGGTAGCCTCTTTATTTAAACTGACAATAATTCGTTTGTTTTAATCGATGTTTTTATGATTCTGGCTGGCAAAAAAAAACTTGCTTGGCAAAAAAATATGCTTCACTGCGAAAGCGCGAGTTAAATATCTAGTTAATATACACTTAACCGCAAAATTAACGCACCACATACATTTCGATTTATTTTAATTGTGGTCATATATTTTGACAAACGTGTTAAGAATAGAACACATGAACACAGTTATTTCGATGATAATAATAAAAGCGACTTTGAGGATGGTGAGAAAAGAAAAGAAAAGAAAGAAAAACAAACTAAAACTAGAAATATGGTAAGTAATAAAATTAAGGTAAGTAACAAAATAAACTAAGATGATTATTGTTGTTATGCACACTAATACAGCTTAAAATGTAACATTTTTGACTTATCAATATCTAGTGTTGCCACATCTTGATGTTGTTGCAGCCAGACAGCACCGTGGATTTCTTTTAATTAGAGGTGTAATCGTTTCTTGAAGGATATCTTCACATACGCGGATAAGACTTTGTCGCAACTCGTCTAGGTGGTGGATGTTGACTTCTAACACAGCGTGCCATTATGCCCCAAAGATGCTCTATTGGGTTCATATCTGGACTGCAAGCCGGCCACTCCAAAACTTGAATAGTAGCATTTTGTAAGTATTCAGTAACAACATGCGCCGTATGTGGTCTAGCATTATCTTACATAAGAAGGAATCCATCTCCCATGAACGATGCAAGAGGTACCAAAAAAGGTTTTAAAATGTCAGCTTATGTATCGTTGAGAAGTCAGAACAGACGTGTTGCTCAAATGACAGTTATCATTGAGCAACACATCTGTTCATACTAACTTTATACATACTTTTCTTTTAAAAGTGAGGTTTAGTTACAGCAAAACGTGCTGCTTATGAAAAGCTGCTACAATTTGGAAACTAAAACGGAATAAAGCCTACAAATGACGTCACAATAAACATTATTATCGACTTTGTATTTGATAAATCCGGGAAATACGTAATATTTTTCAAAATAAGTCGGAATTTATAAGTGGTGCGTTAATTTTGCGGTAAAGTGCATATCATTGAGTTTAACAACGGTGCAGTGGTTACGCGCAGTCCTACTGAAATTTTTGGTGTTGGCGTAGCGTCAAGAGCAGAAAAGGTGCTTTTAGCTTGTTTCGAAAAAAAAAAAGAAAATAAAAAAAAGGGAAACTAAACAAATTAAATCCTGTTTTATCTTCTCATACAGTAGCTGATGCCAAAACCAAGACAAGTGACAAGTTTAGAGGAGTTCACACAGTTTTTTTAACGATTTTTCAAGAATGCTTTAAGGTAATAAAAAGTACTGTGCTATTTTATTTTCAATCTTTTCACCTTATTTTGGTGTTTGTGTTTTAAAATTTGAAGCAGTTTAACCCCTATTGTTGTGCCCACTTTACTTTTTCAAGTCTTCAAATACTTAAGAATAGTTTCTGATGAAAAAATCCTTTCAAAAATAAATTTTCATTTTTAGAAGCATCAACTTTATGAAGGAGTAGTCACAAAAGACTTTCATGAGTGCAGTTACAGAGTTTGTTCTGAGTTCCTGGATTATCCAGAATGCAAGTTGCAATACTCTTTAGAGCATCCCACTCAATGAATAAGAAGTGGGAAATTCTTCTTGATTTTATTGGTGAGTGAAACAGAAATAGGATCTTTCTAAGACTTTTACCTATTTCTTTAGTTTGTTCATAGCTTTGTTTCATTTACAGTTATACTGACACAACCCCAATAAAGTAATGCTTAATTAGGTATGCTTTTCACTGGACAATCTATAGCTTCTTTGGAATGATCCCTTTAATTCGATTAAAGATATGCGATAAAATTTTAAAAAAATTACATACTCATTACATTTTGAACTGAACCTTTTGTTTGGCTTTCTCACATTATGTTTTATAGAGTTACTGCTAAAGTTAACTCAGCCTCAGGTAGCAAGTCTGATTATTGAAAATAAGTTATTGAAAGAGAATTTTGAGTGTTGTCCTGGGGCAAGGTTAAGGGTTAAGTTAGGTTAGCAGAGCATATAATATTGAAGCAGTTAAAGTTTCAAGAAAAAGGTAAGTCATGTTTCTTCGATAGTTTACCAGAACCATTTTTTAAAAGTGATAGTTTGAAAAAGTTGACCTTTAGCCAACAAGTAAACATCCTTTTAACTGACTTGGGAATTATATTTTTAAGTTTATTCTCCATCAATCCTGAGCTTCTAATTTGTACGCAAATACATTTGCAGGCTTAATTTAGGTTAGGTAATATGTTAAAAAATGTAATATTTAAAAAAAATACTTTGCTTATTGTTCCAGGTCTCATTAACTTTTACCACGCTCTGCGAGTTTGTGATTGGAAAAATGCAGATACAGTGTGCAAGGTATGTATGCTTTACCTTTGCTAACCTAATGCTGTGTCGGTTTAGTGTCATAAATTTTTTCATTTTCCATTTGTCATTTGATATTTTGTCAGTGGATGTTTTAGGTCACTTTTTAAAATTGTTTTACCTTTTTGTCAGTAAACATTTAAAGTGTTCATTTCTTGCAATAACTAAAGTATCTGAAAAATATTTTCTTGCTACTCAGTTTAAATTCTTAACTTAATTTGCACCATCCCAATTTTTAAACTTTCAAGCTTGTTTTTTTAGACTTTGTGAGGAATTACTACTTGGGAAAGGATCGAGGCTAATGACAAGCAAGTCCTCCTAAACTCTGCTGTTTCTTGGCGACCCTGGTGATGAATTAAAGTACTGTCATTACAACAGTTGAAAAGAACATTTAAATACAGAGGTTCTCAAAATGCTTTTTGACAGAGAAATCTGTCGGACGCTCATATACAGAGTTGATTTTCAGTTGTTCAACTTGGCCTTTGATCACATCTGCTGCCCAGCGTTAAATTTAAAAGCCTTTAAACGTTTTTTATGTTTTGGTTAATTGGGTTATTTTTGAAAGAAGCTTGTTATTTTTGAAAGAAGCTGGGTTATTTTTGAAAAAAAGCCCAAATGTTTTAGAGTGAAATTGATGCAGTACAAGAAAGCCATGTTTTCATCGTTGAAACTTAAAGTTACCCATCGACTTGATCATTCAAATGTCCACAAGTTTTTTCGTTGAGAGGGAGGGAGCCGGGACAAAGTCGTTGCAAAAAGTATCGCTTCTCGGCCTAATGGCTAAGATCAAGTGTAGTATCTTTTAGTGATTTTAGTAAAGTTTTAATAAAGTTTATCTTGAGTTCTTTCTTATTGAGTTTTTAAAAAAATTAGTTTTACTTGCTTCGGTGGTTTATTTATGGTTTTGCATCTCGCTGCGAAGACTTAGAGACACCCCGCGTAAGAGACTATTTTCCTTCAAAACTTTTTTTCTCCTCCGTAGAGGCGAAAACGTAACTTTCCTCTGTAGCGAAGCCTTTGCTACAGAAACTTTTAAAAAACACTTACCCAAGTGAAAAACTTTAAAGATATACAGTTCGCTGTATATCTTCTTTTTTTAATTTTTTTAAGCCGAATTTATTCGCAGAGTTTTCTCCTAGGTTTCTTTTGACAAAAACCTAGAACACTTTCTTTAGCTACCCTAGCTAAACAAAAGAAACAGCCCTAAAAAGCAAAACAAAAAAATAAAAGCAGAGCGTAAACTAAATCAAATCGCAAAAAATGGAAACTCTCAAAGTCCAATCGATTTCAAAGCTAACTACTTCTGAAACCAAAGCAGAAGGCATTTCAAATAGCCAAAAATTTGTTGAGAACGGTCAGCCACATTCTACTGACCAACAAAAAATCAAATCTGCTGACCCGAAACCTTCAAACGAAGACGCAAACAAACAAAAAAACGGGTCAGCACTTTCTTTTGCAGAGGCGCTGAAAAAGAAACAGCCCGGAACAGCACCACCACAAGACTTCCAAACAAACACAAAAGAAGCCGAAAAAAGAGCTTTAAAAGAGGAAATACACTCCCGGATCTTTCAACTAATGTCCTTTACCAAAGACCAAACCCCAAATGGAATAGAAAAAAAAGTGGGAGAAATACAAGTAGCAATCCAAAAGGTGATTGGCCCAGGATGCATAACATCCATACAATATACGGGAAGGGGCCAATACACGGTAGAACTTAAATCGAAAGAGAAAGTCCAAGAGCTAACTCTAAAGGGATTAAACATTCCGGGAGAATTACAGAAGACAACAATCAAACCGAGAAGAAACCAAGTACTATTAATCACGATCAAGACAGACGCATCGGTACTAAACCAAGAGATCTATGAAGAGCTTAAAGATTTTGGTAAGATAGTAAATATTTCTTACGGATATTACACAAGCAACAACCAAATACGAGACGGACGGAGACTCGTTCACATCATCCCGACTGTTGACGTAAGCAAAATACCTCCGACAATTAAGATAGACAACAGGCTGCACCACCTATATTTCAGGGGAAAAAACACGACACCCATACACAAACCAAGAGACACACAAGAGCTACTGGCAGACCTAGCAATTTCAGACACTGACGAAATGTCACAAGATGAGGACGAAGACGGGGAAATAGAAAAAACACAAAAACAAGAAGCAGACAAACCCCATAACATACAAAACGCAACAAACGGAGAGACGGAAAAGAAAAAACAAATGACGCTGATACCCAAACCAGCACCCAGACCCCAAACAAGCATAACGCTACCACACAAAACGGAAACCCAACCAGTACCGACAACAACAAAAAAGCAAGACAACACAAACGAAAAAAACACTGAGCTTGAACACACCAACAACGCTGACGTCACAAGACAGTCACAAAACTCGACACCGACTCCTACACCAATGGAAACAGAGCCTACGGTGACGGACACAAAAACAGACACCCAACAAAAACCTACGAAAAGAAAAAGTGTGACGACGCCAACAAAAGAAACTAAAATGAACGACATAAAAACGAAACGAAAACCTAACCGACCAGAGACCTAACTTAACCAACTACACACACGATATCTCCAAACTAAAAAAATAAAAATAAAAATGACTATTACAATAAAAACAATGAATACGGCTGGTATGCGAAATCTCCAGAGAAGAAGGGAGATTTTGCATAACATACAGCAATCAGAACAACACATAACTTTTCTACAAGAGACGCACATCACGCCTGACTTGTACAGACAAACAGCTACGCTATGCACAGGCACCATACTATTCAGCTCCGGAAAACAAAACACCGACGGAACACTCATACACATAAAAGACCCTACAATCAAACCGACAAACACCGTAAACGACGTACAAGGTAAATACCAAATCACAGACATACACATTGACAAACTAGACATTACTATGATAAACGTATACGCACCATCAGGAAACACCACACAACACCAATACAAACGAAAAGAATTCTGGGAAAACCTAAAAAACATACTATGCACGCCCAGAATTCGAGACAGACATTACATACTGGCGGGGGACTTTAACGTAACACTATCAGACAAAGACAGACGTTCACCAGCACTACAAAAATACAGATGCATTTCACAACACGCACTACAAGACCTTATTTACACTTTAGACGTAGAAGACATTTACCGCACACTCCACCCAAACGAACAACAATACACACACTATCACAGCCAGACAAAGACGAGAACAAGAATAGACAGAATTTACACAAGCAAGACTCTAAGACAATACATCACAAATGCAGAACACCAACCCACCACACTTTCAGACCATTATAACGCACCGACAATCACCATAAACGTACAGCCCCAACCGAGAGGAAGGGGATACTGGATACTGAACAACACCCTACTAAATGACAAGACATACATAGACCTCATGACAAAACAAATAACCATTCAAACAGAAAAACACCCAGACTTTAGACAAATACCAGAATGGTGGGAAAATACAAAAAAACAGATAAAAGAAACAACACTGAAATACGCACACAAACGACACAAACAGAACAAAACACAAGAACTGAGACTAACGAGAAAACTGAGAAACACACTGAGAAAGGAGGAACGGAAACATCTAGACAACACCATGAGCACGAACATTAGACACAAACTCGAACATATACAGAGACGAAAAGAAGAAGCCGCACGAATACGAACAAAACAGATACGGAACATAGACGGAGAACGCCCGACGAACTACTTTTGCAATTTAGAAAAACAAAGACAGGCACACCACGAAATAACGGAACTGAGAGACAAACAAGGACAATTACAGCAAGACCCCGAACAGATACTAAACGTTATGACGGACTTTTACGAATCACTATACACCAAAGAAGACCTGAACATACAGACACAGACAGAAATACTAACCGAAACGAAGACCCCCCGACTAACAGAAACACAAAGAAAATTATGCGACGAAGACTATACAGAACAAGAAATCACAACAGCACTACAAAACATGAAAAACGAAAAGACACCAGGCACAGACGGACTGACAGCGGAGTTCTATAAAAAATTCTGGCCGCTGTTGACAAAACACTTTACAAAAATGACAAACGCAGTACTGGACCGATCTTACTTAACACAATCACAAAGAGACGCTCTAATCACATGCATATACAAAAAAGGAGACAGAACAGACATAACAAACTGGCGACCTATCTCCCTACTGAACATAGACTACAAACTCATCACAAAGACAATGACGAACAGAATAAAAAATACATTACCACACATCATCAGCCAATACCAGACTGCATGCATCCCACACAGACAAATACACATGAACCTACTGTACACCAGAGACATTATAAAAATAGCAAACATCGAAGACATGAGAAACACAGCAATCATATCCATCGACCAAATAAAAGCATTCGACAGAGTAGACTGGACGTACCTTTTCAAAACACTGACGAAATACAACTACGGACCCAAGACTATACGAAACATAAAAACGCTATACACAAACATATCCACAAAAATAAAAACAAACGGACACATCTCACGACCGTTTTACCCGACAAGAGGGGTAAGACAAGGATGCCCTCTATCCATGACACTTTACATACTACAGGCAGACATACTAATACAAAACATAACACAAAACAAACACATAAAAGGCATAAAGACAAACTACAACGAAACAAAGGTAACAGCATACGCGGACGACACACTCTTCTACATCACGAAACTGAAATCCTTACAGAACCTAGACAAAACCCTACACAGATTCGAAACCGCTACCGGACAGAAACTCAACAGAGACAAATGCCAAGGACTGTGGATAGGACAAAACAAAGACAAAAAAACCGGACCGCTTGGCTTCGACTGGACAGAAAACAAAATACGCACACTAGGCCTGACTTTCCCCAATGACGGAACAGACGACATAACAGAAAACTGGAACAGATGTACACACAAATTCAAAAAACAAATACAAGACTGGAAGAGACAAAATCTGAGTATTAAGGGAAAAATCACAGTGGTGAACACCTTAATACTCAGCAAACTATGGCACACTCTACAAATACTACCGACACCAAACAAAAAACAGATTGACAAGACCATGACACCGATATACGACTTTATATGGAACAACGCGAAAACAAGAATCAACAAAACACAGCTACATCAGACAATACGCAACGGAGGACAAAACCTAATAGACATAAACACAAAAGCACAGACACTACAAACAAAATGGACGATCAAAATACTCACACACAATACACACATGCCATGGACAGACACAGCAATACACTTTTTAAACAGATACCGGAACGCAAGACAAAACAAATACACGCTATACACAGCCACCACACCCAACGAAAAACCCCCTATACCCAAAACATACAGAGACTTAATACACAACTGGGAGACATTTACCAAAGACATAAAAGTACAAGACGACACACTCGAAGCCATACTGAACCAACCGCTATACTATAACCCCCTACTGCCAACAAAACCCACTACAGAAAACCCGTTCCCCCCCCTACCGAGACCCACAAAACACACAAAAACGCAAGACATACAAATAATAGCAGACTTGTGTAACTTATCGACACCAGGACTACTCACAGCAGACAAACTAGAAATACCACACAAAACACTAACAGAAATAACAAAACGGATACCGACCACATGGATGCACAAACTGAACACAGAAACACCAAATTACACATATCGCAAATACATCCCATCCATCCACATAGAAAACAAAAACAGAAAACTGACACAGATAACGAACAAACAAATATACCACAGAATACTGACATCAAAAATGACACCCCCCGACAGACATATAAAATGGAACAGAAAACTCCCACCCGGACAAACGCCCATAACAAAACGAGACTGGGACAGAAAATTTCAAAAACTACAAGACAGAAACCTATATAACAAAGCCAACGAAATACAATACAAATACATACACAGAAAACTCCCATCACTCAACACTATGCACAAATGGAACAAAAACATAGACAAAACATGCAAACGATGCGACAAAAACGAAACGGAAACATTGCAACACTGGTTCTACTACTGCCCAGACACACAGAAAATATGCATACAAATCATAAACATACTGAACACCATATACCCAAACGACAAATACAGCAATACCCTAAAATTTTTTCTTATGGGTATTGCAACCGCACAAGACAGAAGTATAGGCGACACATGCATAGACACCTTTTACGAAACAATACAACACACACGAAACGCACTGATTTTCGAAAACAAAAAACTAAACGCTCCACTGCACTTTCACACGCTACTAATAAAGAGACTGAGAACAGAAATAAAGACAGAAAACAAAAATCAAAACACTTACAAAACCGCTATTAAAATTTGCGACGAAAACATCAAAAAACATTACAAAAACACAACAACACAAAACAACATAACCCTCGACAAATAATATCCGTAATATATAAAATGTAAATAATGTAAATAAAAAAAAAAAAAAAAAAAAAAAAAAAAAAAAAAAAAAAAAAAAAAAAAAACTTGACTAAGTAAAAAAAAAAAAAAAAAAAAAAAAAAAAAAAAAAAAAAAAAAATATTATATAGCAAAAAATCAAATAAAAAATATATACGATTGTAAATAAATTTATCACGAAATTGTAAATATGTAAATTATACCGTCCACAGCTGCCCATGGCTGATGTGACGTAAAAGGAAATAAAAAAAAAAAAAAAAGATCAAGTGTAGTATCTGTTCTTATCAGTTTAATATCTGGTACGCCGGCATAGTCCGGCTCATATATTAATCTGATTTTTGGCATTTGGTCAAGGGATCGTAGGTTTACCTCGCCCTGACCGCGGGTTGCCTCGGCGTTGCACTACTGCTGAGCGCGGCCCATACTATAGAGAAGGAAAAAAAAAAAGCAAACAAACGGGACGATGCGGTGTGCAATCGAAAACCCACAATTGAGAAGATTGGGGCACGTCCGAGGCTGCCCACACAACGGGAAAAGCATACTTACCTGACGGGGAAGTAAACCTGATCAACATGGGGCTTCTTCCAGGGTGAGGCTCTTGCATTGCACTTCGCCTGGGCTGACCCCTGCGATTACCGCTAACGTCGGTAACTCGACCGTACAATTTCTGGTAGTGGGGGCCTGCGTTCGCGCTCGCCCCCTCCTCTAACGACTTAAAAAAAAAACCTCTCCTCTCACCCCTAAGAGTCTACTGCATATTTTGAGAGGCGCATACAAAGTCTGCTATAAGTGCAAATAAATTTTATTTATTTCAAAAGTTGTTGTTTTTTTTTTTTTTGTTTTTTTTTTTTTTTGTACAAAATCAATAAAAATCTAAGAATCGCAAAGAGGCAACCAAATAAGCATAGGAGCGACGAGAATCGTTTCAACGTGACAACCAGCAAGCGTGATCGACCGGTTACAATCCCGGAAATCACTCGACGGCGGAACAAAATGTGACAGTCACAACAGTGAAAACGAGTCGCTGTAATAAAAAACAATGACGATAATAATAGTTAAAATAACAAACAGTAGCAATAAGAAAATCGATATCAATAGTGACAACGAAAATAATGACAACGATGAAGATAACAATAACGACAATAACAAAAATTAACGATAGCATCGATAAACTAACGATAATAGTAATACTGACAATAGCAACGACCACAAAAAAATAAGCATTAGCAATAACGATCTAACAGTAACAATAGTAACAACAACAGCAGCAGCAACAGTAACAACAATTGTCAACCATTTATGCATATCGCATATTGGATTCTGGTGCGGTGAAATGCATTCTTTTACTACCGTTCATTATTTTCATGAAAACAGCTCTGATTCCTACGTGTTGATCTTAGAAAGAAACGACAACGACCGAAACATTTTGGCAAGTTGACACGTCAATACGCAACGTTGCCAGAGATACGTAACGACGATTGACGAATCTTACAAATTTTTGCTCTTCAAAGCTAGTTTTGCAGTCTTTTCGTCATTTCGACAAAACTAGGGAACATTGACATCGTGCAACTTTAGACTTGCGAGGGTTTCTTTCATGGCCGCCGAGAGGACGGGGAAGATTCCCGGGTATCCCCGTGTATCTACAAACGATATTTTAAAAATCATTTTTTTAAAAGATTTAAATAGTTTTGACTTTTAAAAGATTTCATTAACTTTCGTTTTTAATTTTTAATGACTAGAGCACACTTCTATTGGTCCTGGGTATGTAATTGATCACAACGAGGGCCCCTTAAGAAAACTTCCCCTGGGCCCTCGTTGACTATGGTGGCTATAGTCCCTTTAACCGTTGCCCTTGTTGTTCAGCATCAAAACTAGCTTTCTGGCTTTTGTGCGAGGAAAAAGAGCGCCATTTTCTTTCCCTCAGAGATGCGGAGACGGAAGAAGCGCCCTCACACACCTTTCGACCAGTCGCTCCCCTTTCAATCGACACCACCCAGGCAGGGCCGTGTTTATGCATATTCTTTTGCAGGGGATGAGTTCTGTGTATCTTAGAGTCAACTGAAAAAGCAGATTTTGTAAAGAAAAGGGAGTCCCCTTTGGCGACTTTTTTTTTTTTTTTTCGTAAACGGTTGCAAAAGCCTACGGCACCAGGAGTTCCCAGGCGGTCACCC
Organism: Hydra viridissima; assembly: GCF_058129835.1. Taxonomy (NCBI): domain Eukaryota; kingdom Metazoa; phylum Cnidaria; class Hydrozoa; order Anthoathecata; family Hydridae; genus Hydra; species Hydra viridissima. The sequence continues at coordinate 239,313 of NW_028324312.1, forward strand.
ATCCAAGTACTACCCTGGCCCGACGATGCTTAACTTCCGTGATCGGACGAGAACGGGTGTATTCACCGTGGTATGGTCGTAGGCAATAGTGTACGGCTTTAATTTAAAATTTAAAGTTTCTAACGCCTTAACAATAATTTTTAACGGATGTGTGGCTATGAAAATAGCCTTTTGTGTTGTTTATACCGCCGTTTACTGGGCTGCTGGCTTTGGAACCTTCTCGTTCTTTTTGGGAAGCAACACAGCTTGAATGTTTGGCAACACACCGCCGCTCGCAATTGTAACACCTGACAACAACTTGTTTAACTCTTCGTCGTTGCGAACAGCTAGCTGTAAGTGACGAGGAATGATCCTGGCTTTTTTGTTATCGCGTGCAGCATTACCAGCTAACTCTAAGATTTCGGCGGAGAGGTATTCCAAAACTGCAGCTAAGTAGACCGGTGCGCCTGAACCGATGCGATTGGCGTAATGCCCTTTGCGCAAAAATCGGTGAACGCGACCAACAGGAAACTGAAGACCCGCTCTAAAAGATCGAGTTTTTGCCTTGGCCTTAGCTTTTCCTCCTTTTCCACGTCCTGACATTTTATTTTCTAACACAAGCAGAGACAGACAGACGGACCAGAGATCTCGTGCGCCTTTTTTTTATTTTAAACAGCAAAAAGTTTGCTATTCTTATCAAAATAGAGTGGTCTCAAAGTCAACCTTTTTTTAACCAATAGTAAAAAAGAAATAAACGATGCTCAAACAACTTAATCTTTTAAGAACCAATAGAAGTGCATATGACGCAAGAGTTTTCAAGTTGGAGGCTACAACTTTATCTTAAATTAAATCCAGTTGCAATGCAATGAAAACAAACGAAAAGAATTTTTACTGTTAGGCCCGTCGAAATGTCAGACGCACAAAAAACCGGAGGAAAACAAGCGCCAAAGGTGGCGAAAAAAGGCGAGAAGCGCGCCGGTAAGAAAGGTGGTAAAATCGCTGGAACTGGTGACAAGAAGCGCAAGAGAAAGAGACGAGAGTCTTATGCCATTTACATTTACAACGTCCTGAAGCAAGTTCACCCTGATGTCGGTGTTTCTTCTAAAGCAATGAGCATCATGAATTCTTTCGTGAACGACATTTTCGAAAGAATTGCTTCTGAAGCTTCGCGGCTCGCCCTTCAAAATAAGAAATCTACGATCTCTTCGCGTGAAATTCAAACCGCCGTGCGCCTTTTACTTCCCGGTGAACTTGCTAAACACGCAGTGAGCGAAGGCACCAAGGCTGTTACCAAGTACACCAGCAGTAAGTAGATCAAAATCCGCTCAAACGGCTATTTTTATAGCCACGCATCTTTTAAAAACATTAGACGCATTAACGAAATAGGTTCAAATGAAAATATCTGTTGCAATCGCTATATTTAATTGTGCAAACAATGCCAAGTGCAGAATAGCTAAACTAGCTGCTAAAATAAAACACTTAAACTGCTGCATCCGTCCTAGGCTATGAACAACTTAAAACCTTTTTTTTTCTTCTTCAAAATTGCTCTCAAACTCCCCTTTTCTAGAATATACATCGACCTAAAAAGCACGGAGCAGTTACCGGTGAGGTTACTGTGACTTTCAAACTCAATTAGTGTAATTGTTACTACCTGACAAAGTCCTAAATGCCGCGCAACGTTTTAAAGAAATGTGTACCTATGAAAATAGCCGTTTGATGAAGGATTGAGCAGTACAGGTTATTTCTTGTCCACTTTTGCGGTGGCACTCTTTGCAGCGACTTTCTTCTTAGGTGCTGTTTCAGCTTTCTTTACCGCGGGTTTTTTAGCAACCGGTAGCTTGGCGCTCCTTTTTAACTGGAGCGCATGAAATAGCACCAGCGCGACTAATCTTAGTGAGAGCAGTTCTACTTTTGAAAGTGTATGAGCAACGCTGGCTTCTAAAAATCCATTAGTCGATTGTCGCTATACCTATGCTGCCACGCAAACTCAATAGTGGTGGGGATCACAAACACGCAAGATAGTACGACTGCAAGAATATTTAATGCGTTGGCAAAGTGTTCAAAGTATTCAAATGTTGTCAGCAAAATTGTTACATCAACGGGTAAAGAAAACTGACGTTCTGTAAAGCTATCAAAATGTATCAAGGTGTAGAAAAAGTCTAATTAAAACAGTTAATAGTACCGCTGTCATTTTGTAGATGATTTTTTATGGATTATGTTAGTTATGGAAAAATAATTGGTGCATGAAAGGGTCAATGGGATAGTTACGAAACTACAAATGTTGTTAATGTTTGTAAGAAAATAAGACCGAGGAAGTAGACACAGTGTAATATCGTCAGTACAAATCATAATCTGATCACAATCGGAAAAAAAAAGAAGAAGAAGAATACAGTTTTGTTTGTAAATTTTTTTTTAATGACTCATAAAAAGGCTTGGGTACTAGTGATAACCCACAAGCTCTAAAATATCTAAAAAGATGCACTGTCTTCCGACCAGAGTTTCGGCACGGAAAAAACACATACTACAATTTAGTCACTGTGTATTAAGGTATGCATCAAATACTTGCCAATCGCATTTCGTTCATTTCGGGGTTTCGGGAAGGGGAATGATAAAAAAAAAAAAGAAAGAATTCGCAACTGAGCGTCCGCGGTGCACCCATCTTACTAGGCTGCGCGAGTAAGCAGAAACCGTTACTATGCTCTTAGCTAAACCAATGATATTTATACTAACTAGATGTAAAACTTCAAATAAATTTCGTAAGAAATTGTGAAGCAAGTTTTTTAAGTTTTTAAAGCCGGTAGCCTCTTTATTTAAACTGACAATAATTCGTTTGTTTTAATCGATGTTTTTATGATTCTGGCTGGCAAAAAAAAACTTGCTTGGCAAAAAAATATGCTTCACTGCGAAAGCGCGAGTTAAATATCTAGTTAATATACACTTAACCGCAAAATTAACGCACCACATACATTTCGATTTATTTTAATTGTGGTCATATATTTTGACAAACGTGTTAAGAATAGAACACATGAACACAGTTATTTCGATGATAATAATAAAAGCGACTTTGAGGATGGTGAGAAAAGAAAAGAAAAGAAAGAAAAACAAACTAAAACTAGAAATATGGTAAGTAATAAAATTAAGGTAAGTAACAAAATAAACTAAGATGATTATTGTTGTTATGCACACTAATACAGCTTAAAATGTAACATTTTTGACTTATCAATATCTAGTGTTGCCACATCTTGATGTTGTTGCAGCCAGACAGCACCGTGGATTTCTTTTAATTAGAGGTGTAATCGTTTCTTGAAGGATATCTTCACATACGCGGATAAGACTTTGTCGCAACTCGTCTAGGTGGTGGATGTTGACTTCTAACACAGCGTGCCATTATGCCCCAAAGATGCTCTATTGGGTTCATATCTGGACTGCAAGCCGGCCACTCCAAAACTTGAATAGTAGCATTTTGTAAGTATTCAGTAACAACATGCGCCGTATGTGGTCTAGCATTATCTTACATAAGAAGGAATCCATCTCCCATGAACGATGCAAGAGGTACCAAAAAAGGTTTTAAAATGTCAGCTTATGTATCGTTGAGAAGTCAGAACAGACGTGTTGCTCAAATGACAGTTATCATTGAGCAACACATCTGTTCATACTAACTTTATACATACTTTTCTTTTAAAAGTGAGGTTTAGTTACAGCAAAACGTGCTGCTTATGAAAAGCTGCTACAATTTGGAAACTAAAACGGAATAAAGCCTACAAATGACGTCACAATAAACATTATTATCGACTTTGTATTTGATAAATCCGGGAAATACGTAATATTTTTCAAAATAAGTCGGAATTTATAAGTGGTGCGTTAATTTTGCGGTAAAGTGCATATCATTGAGTTTAACAACGGTGCAGTGGTTACGCGCAGTCCTACTGAAATTTTTGGTGTTGGCGTAGCGTCAAGAGCAGAAAAGGTGCTTTTAGCTTGTTTCGAAAAAAAAAAAGAAAATAAAAAAAAGGGAAACTAAACAAATTAAATCCTGTTTTATCTTCTCATACAGTAGCTGATGCCAAAACCAAGACAAGTGACAAGTTTAGAGGAGTTCACACAGTTTTTTTAACGATTTTTCAAGAATGCTTTAAGGTAATAAAAAGTACTGTGCTATTTTATTTTCAATCTTTTCACCTTATTTTGGTGTTTGTGTTTTAAAATTTGAAGCAGTTTAACCCCTATTGTTGTGCCCACTTTACTTTTTCAAGTCTTCAAATACTTAAGAATAGTTTCTGATGAAAAAATCCTTTCAAAAATAAATTTTCATTTTTAGAAGCATCAACTTTATGAAGGAGTAGTCACAAAAGACTTTCATGAGTGCAGTTACAGAGTTTGTTCTGAGTTCCTGGATTATCCAGAATGCAAGTTGCAATACTCTTTAGAGCATCCCACTCAATGAATAAGAAGTGGGAAATTCTTCTTGATTTTATTGGTGAGTGAAACAGAAATAGGATCTTTCTAAGACTTTTACCTATTTCTTTAGTTTGTTCATAGCTTTGTTTCATTTACAGTTATACTGACACAACCCCAATAAAGTAATGCTTAATTAGGTATGCTTTTCACTGGACAATCTATAGCTTCTTTGGAATGATCCCTTTAATTCGATTAAAGATATGCGATAAAATTTTAAAAAAATTACATACTCATTACATTTTGAACTGAACCTTTTGTTTGGCTTTCTCACATTATGTTTTATAGAGTTACTGCTAAAGTTAACTCAGCCTCAGGTAGCAAGTCTGATTATTGAAAATAAGTTATTGAAAGAGAATTTTGAGTGTTGTCCTGGGGCAAGGTTAAGGGTTAAGTTAGGTTAGCAGAGCATATAATATTGAAGCAGTTAAAGTTTCAAGAAAAAGGTAAGTCATGTTTCTTCGATAGTTTACCAGAACCATTTTTTAAAAGTGATAGTTTGAAAAAGTTGACCTTTAGCCAACAAGTAAACATCCTTTTAACTGACTTGGGAATTATATTTTTAAGTTTATTCTCCATCAATCCTGAGCTTCTAATTTGTACGCAAATACATTTGCAGGCTTAATTTAGGTTAGGTAATATGTTAAAAAATGTAATATTTAAAAAAAATACTTTGCTTATTGTTCCAGGTCTCATTAACTTTTACCACGCTCTGCGAGTTTGTGATTGGAAAAATGCAGATACAGTGTGCAAGGTATGTATGCTTTACCTTTGCTAACCTAATGCTGTGTCGGTTTAGTGTCATAAATTTTTTCATTTTCCATTTGTCATTTGATATTTTGTCAGTGGATGTTTTAGGTCACTTTTTAAAATTGTTTTACCTTTTTGTCAGTAAACATTTAAAGTGTTCATTTCTTGCAATAACTAAAGTATCTGAAAAATATTTTCTTGCTACTCAGTTTAAATTCTTAACTTAATTTGCACCATCCCAATTTTTAAACTTTCAAGCTTGTTTTTTTAGACTTTGTGAGGAATTACTACTTGGGAAAGGATCGAGGCTAATGACAAGCAAGTCCTCCTAAACTCTGCTGTTTCTTGGCGACCCTGGTGATGAATTAAAGTACTGTCATTACAACAGTTGAAAAGAACATTTAAATACAGAGGTTCTCAAAATGCTTTTTGACAGAGAAATCTGTCGGACGCTCATATACAGAGTTGATTTTCAGTTGTTCAACTTGGCCTTTGATCACATCTGCTGCCCAGCGTTAAATTTAAAAGCCTTTAAACGTTTTTTATGTTTTGGTTAATTGGGTTATTTTTGAAAGAAGCTTGTTATTTTTGAAAGAAGCTGGGTTAATTTTGAAAAAAAGCCCAAATGTTTTAGAGTGAAATTGATGCAGTACAAGAAAGCCATGTTTTCATCGTTGAAACTTAAAGTTACCCATCGACTTGATCATTCAAATGTCCACAAGTTTTTTCGTTGAGAGGGAGGGAGCCGGGACAAAGTCGTTGCAAAAAGTATCGCTTCTCGGCCTAATGGCTAAGATCAAGTGTAGTATCTTTTAGTGATTTTAGTAAAGTTTTAATATAGTTTATCTTGAGTTCTTTCTTATTGAGTTTTTAAAAAAATTAGTTTTACTTGCTTCGGTGGTTTATTTATGGTTTTGCATCTCGCTGCGAAGACTTAGAGACACCCCGCGTAAGAGACTATTTTCCTTCAAAACTTTTTTTCTCCTCCGCAGAGGCGAAAACGTAACTTTCTTCTGTAGCGAAGCCTTTGCTACAGAAACTTTTAAAAAACACTTACCCAAGTGAAAAACTTTAAAGATATACAGCTCGCTGTATATCTTCTTTTTTTTAATTTTTTTAAGCCGAATTTATTCGCAGAGTTTTCTCCTAGGTTTCTTTTGACAAAAACCTAGAACACTTTCTTCAGCTACCCTAGCTAAACAAAAGAAAAAGAAAAAGAAACAGCCCTAAAAAGCAAAACAAAAAAAATAAAAGCAGAGCGCAAACTTAATCAATCGCAAAAAATGGAAACTCTCAAAGTCCAATCGATTTCAAAGCTAACTACTTCTGAAACCAAAGCAGAAGGCATTTCAAATAGCCAAAAAATTGTTGAGAACGGTCAGCCACATTCTACTGACCAACAAAAAATCAAATCTGCTGACCCGAAACCTTCAAACGAAGACGCAAACAAACAAAAAAACGGGTCAGCACTTTCTTTTGCAGAGGCGCTGAAAAAGAAACAGCCCGGAACAGCACCACCACAAGACTTCCAAACAAACACAAAAGAAGCCGAAAAAAGAGCTTTAAAAGAGGAAATACACTCCCGGATCTTTCAACTAATGTCCTTTACCAAAGACCAAACCCCAAATGGAATAGAAAAAAAAGTGGGAGAAATACAAGTAGCAATCCAAAAGGTGATTGGCCCAGGATGCATAACATCCATACAATATACGGGAAGGGGCCAATACACGGTAGAACTTAAATCGAAAGAGAAAGTCCAAGAGCTAACTCTAAAGGGATTAAACATTCCGGGAGAATTACAGAAGACAACAATCAAACCGAGAAGAAACCAAGTACTATTAATCACGATCAAGACAGACGCATCGGTACTAAACCAAGAGATCTATGAAGAGCTTAAAGATTTTGGTAAGATAGTAAATATTTCTTACGGATATTACACAAGCAACAACCAAATACGAGACGGACGGAGACTCGTTCACATCATCCCGACTGTTGACGTAAGCAAAATACCTCCGACAATTAAGATAGACAACAGGCTGCACCACCTATATTTCAGGGGAAAAAACACGACACCCATACACAAACCAAGAGACACACAAGAGCTACTGGCAGACCTAGCAATTTCAGACACTGACGAAATGTCACAAGATGAGGACGAAGACGGGGAAATAGAAAAAACACAAAAACAAGAAGCAGACAAACCCCATAACATACAAAACGCAACAAACGGAGAGACGGAAAAGAAAAAACAAATGACGCTGATACCCAAACCAGCACCCAGACCCCAAACAAGCATAACGCTACCACACAAAACGGAAACCCAACCAGTACCGACAACAACAAAAAAGCAAGACAACACAAACGAAAAAAACACTGAGCTTGAACACACCAACAACGCTGACGTCACAAGACAGTCACAAAACTCGACACCGACTCCTACACCAATGGAAACAGAGCCTACGGTGACGGACACAAAAACAGACACCCAACAAAAACCTACGAAAAGAAAAAGTGTGACGACGCCAACAAAAGAAACTAAAATGAACGACATAAAAACGAAACGAAAACCTAACCGACCAGAGACCTAACTTAACCAACTACACACACGATATCTCCAAACTAAAAAATAAAAATAAAAATGACTATTACAATAAAAACAATGAATACGGCTGGTATGCGAAATCTCCAGAGAAGAAGGGAGATTTTGCATAACATACAGCAATCAGAACAACACATAACTTTTCTACAAGAGACGCACATCACGCCTGACTTGTACAGACAAACAGCTACGCTATGCACAGGCACCATACTATTCAGCTCCGGAAAACAAAACACCGACGGAACACTCATACACATAAAAGACCCTACAATCAAACCGACAAACACCGTAAACGACGTACAAGGTAAATACCAAATCACAGACATACACATTGACAAACTAGACATTACTATGATAAACGTATACGCACCATCAGGAAACACCACACAACACCAATACAAACGAAAAGAATTCTGGGAAAACCTAAAAAACATACTATGCACGCCCAGAATTCGAGACAGACATTACATACTGGCGGGGGACTTTAACGTAACACTATCAGACAAAGACAGACGTTCACCAGCACTACAAAAATACAGATGCATTTCACAACACGCACTACAAGACCTTATTTACACTTTAGACGTAGAAGACATTTACCGCACACTCCACCCAAACGAACAACAATACACACACTATCACAGCCAGACAAAGACGAGAACAAGAATAGACAGAATTTACACAAGCAAGACTCTAAGACAATACATCACAAATGCAGAACACCAACCCACCACACTTTCAGACCATTATAACGCACCGACAATCACCATAAACGTACAGCCCCAACCGAGAGGAAGGGGATACTGGATACTGAACAACACCCTACTAAATGACAAGACATACATAGACCTCATGACAAAACAAATAACCATTCAAACAGAAAAACACCCAGACTTTAGACAAATACCAGAATGGTGGGAAAATACAAAAAAACAGATAAAAGAAACAACACTGAAATACGCACACAAACGACACAAACAGAACAAAACACAAGAACTGAGACTAACGAGAAAACTGAGAAACACACTGAGAAAGGAGGAACGGAAACATCTAGACAACACCATGAGCACGAACATTAGACACAAACTCGAACATATACAGAGACGAAAAGAAGAAGCCGCACGAATACGAACAAAACAGATACGGAACATAGACGGAGAACGCCCGACGAACTACTTTTGCAATTTAGAAAAACAAAGACAGGCACACCACGAAATAACGGAACTGAGAGACAAACAAGGACAATTACAGCAAGACCCCGAACAGATACTAAACGTTATGACGGACTTTTACGAATCACTATACACCAAAGAAGACCTGAACATACAGACACAGACAGAAATACTAACCGAAACGAAGACCCCCCGACTAACAGAAACACAAAGAAAATTATGCGACGAAGACTATACAGAACAAGAAATCACAACAGCACTACAAAACATGAAAAACGAAAAGACACCAGGCACAGACGGACTGACAGCGGAGTTCTATAAAAAATTCTGGCCGCTGTTGACAAAACACTTTACAAAAATGACAAACGCAGTACTGGACCGATCTTACTTAACACAATCACAAAGAGACGCTCTAATCACATGCATATACAAAAAAGGAGACAGAACAGACATAACAAACTGGCGACCTATCTCCCTACTGAACATAGACTACAAACTCATCACAAAGACAATGACGAACAGAATAAAAAATACATTACCACACATCATCAGCCAATACCAGACTGCATGCATCCCACACAGACAAATACACATGAACCTACTGTACACCAGAGACATTATAAAAATAGCAAACATCGAAGACATGAGAAACACAGCAATCATATCCATCGACCAAATAAAAGCATTCGACAGAGTAGACTGGACGTACCTTTTCAAAACACTGACGAAATACAACTACGGACCCAAGACTATACGAAACATAAAAACGCTATACACAAACATATCCACAAAAATAAAAACAAACGGACACATCTCACGACCGTTTTACCCGACAAGAGGGGTAAGACAAGGATGCCCTCTATCCATGACACTTTACATACTACAGGCAGACATACTAATACAAAACATAACACAAAACAAACACATAAAAGGCATAAAGACAAACTACAACGAAACAAAGGTAACAGCATACGCGGACGACACACTCTTCTACATCACGAAACTGAAATCCTTACAGAACCTAGACAAAACCCTACACAGATTCGAAACCGCTACCGGACAGAAACTCAACAGAGACAAATGCCAAGGACTGTGGATAGGACAAAACAAAGACAAAAAAACCGGACCGCTTGGCTTCGACTGGACAGAAAACAAAATACGCACACTAGGCCTGACTTTCCCCAATGACGGAACAGACGACATAACAGAAAACTGGAACAGATGTACACACAAATTCAAAAAACAAATACAAGACTGGAAGAGACAAAATCTGAGTATTAAGGGAAAAATCACAGTGGTGAACACCTTAATACTCAGCAAACTATGGCACACTCTACAAATACTACCGACACCAAACAAAAAACAGATTGACAAGACCATGACACCGATATACGACTTTATATGGAACAACGCGAAAACAAGAATCAACAAAACACAGCTACATCAGACAATACGCAACGGAGGACAAAACCTAATAGACATAAACACAAAAGCACAGACACTACAAACAAAATGGACGATCAAAATACTCACACACAATACACACATGCCATGGACAGACACAGCAATACACTTTTTAAACAGATACCGGAACGCAAGACAAAACAAATACACGCTATACACAGCCACCACACCCAACGAAAAACCCCCTATACCCAAAACATACAGAGACTTAATACACAACTGGGAGACATTTACCAAAGACATAAAAGTACAAGACGACACACTCGAAGCCATACTGAACCAACCGCTATACTATAACCCCCTACTGCCAACAAAACCCACTACAGAAAACCCGTTCCCCCCCCTACCGAGACCCACAAAACACACAAAAACGCAAGACATACAAATAATAGCAGACTTGTGTAACTTATCGACACCAGGACTACTCACAGCAGACAAACTAGAAATACCACACAAAACACTAACAGAAATAACAAAACGGATACCGACCACATGGATGCACAAACTGAACACAGAAACACCAAATTACACATATCGCAAATACATCCCATCCATCCACATAGAAAACAAAAACAGAAAACTGACACAGATAACGAACAAACAAATATACCACAGAATACTGACATCAAAAATGACACCCCCCGACAGACATATAAAATGGAACAGAAAACTCCCACCCGGACAAACGCCCATAACAAAACGAGACTGGGACAGAAAATTTCAAAAACTACAAGACAGAAACCTATATAACAAAGCCAACGAAATACAATACAAATACATACACAGAAAACTCCCATCACTCAACACTATGCACAAATGGAACAAAAACATAGACAAAACATGCAAACGATGCGACAAAAACGAAACGGAAACATTGCAACACTGGTTCTACTACTGCCCAGACACACAGAAAATATGCATACAAATCATAAACATACTGAACACCATATACCCAAACGACAAATACAGCAATACCCTAAAATTTTTTCTTATGGGTATTGCAACCGCACAAGACAGAAGTATAGGCGACACATGCATAGACACCTTTTACGAAACAATACAACACACACGAAACGCACTGATTTTCGAAAACAAAAAACTAAACGCTCCACTGCACTTTCACACGCTACTAATAAAGAGACTGAGAACAGAAATAAAGACAGAAAACAAAAATCAAAACACTTACAAAACCGCTATTAAAATTTGCGACGAAAACATCAAAAAACATTACAAAAACACAACAACACAAAACAACATAACCCTCGACAAATAATATCCGTAATATATAAAATGTAAATAATGTAAATAAAAAAAAAAAAAAAAAAAAAAAAAAAAAAAAAAAAAAAAAAAAAAAAAACTTGACTAAGTAAAAAAAAAAAAAAAAAAAAAAAAAAAAAAAAAAAAAAAAAAAAAAATATTATATAGCAAAAAATCAAATAAAAAATATATACGATTGTAAATAAATTTATCACGAAATTGTAAATATGTAAATTATACCGTCCACAGCTGCCCATGGCTGATGTGACGTAAAAGGAAATAAAAAAAAAAAAAAAAGATCAAGTGTAGTATCTGTTCTTATCAGTTTAATATCTGGTACGCCGGCATAGTCCGGCTCATATATTAATCTGATTTTTGGCATTTGGTCAAGGGATCGTAGGTTTACCTCGCCCTGACCGCGGGTTGCCTCGGCGTTGCACTACTGCTGAGCGCGGCCCATACTATAGAGAAGGAAAAAAAAAAAGCAAACAAACGGGACGATGCGGTGTGCAATCGAAAACCCACAATTGAGAAGATTGGGGCACGTCCGAGGCTGCCCACACAACGGGAAAAGCATACTTACCTGACGGGGAAGTAAACCTGATCAACATGGGTCTTTTTTTCTTCTCCTCAGGCTGAAGATCACAGCAGAGAATTACTAACTAGCGACCATCAAGAAAACTCATCTCGAATATGTCTTCATATGCCGAAGCTACAAAGAAACATCAAGCCTCGCGAGTGGAAAAAATAGTCGACATCAACATATTTATGGACCCTTCTGAATCTCAAAACCGCAAATACATTGAAACTCGTGCGAAAGAAATTAATGACGAGATCCACCGAATAATCGGCAGAGGAAAGGTTTCGAGCCTTACCCATAGAAGCAAAGGCCACTGGATCATAGAGTTCTATCAGACGATCGACGCTGATGCTTTTATAAATTCAGATCTGAAAATTAGTAACCATAACAGGACCATATCGAAAAAAAGAAGAACCGAAATTGGATTTTTGATTACATTTAAATGCGATCCGCTAATCAACGATGAAGAGCTACTCGAAGCATTAGACCCTTTTGTAGATGAAATATACACCATTACACACACAACCTACGATTTCGACAAAAGCCTCAGAGATGGCAGGAGACTTTTTCGAGTTAAACTCAAAGTACCGTTAAAAGACCTACCGCACTTCATAGAAATTGGGGGCGTGCGAGTCGCGATGCACTTCGCTGGAAAGTCCTTCCTGTGCGGAGTGTGCAAGAACTCGCATCCCCCGAATGCTAGATGCACAGAAATGAAAAAAAATGACGCCGAGATGAATAAAAACACAGAACCAACTAGTGACGAAGAAGAATCACCTAAGGAAAAAAATAATATCAGAGTGACCACCCAACCAGTAAATTTAAATGATTCTACTTTAGAAAAGAACACTATAACTTCGAACTCACAAAATAACATCCAAACAAATATCGAGGAAAAAGAACTTATCACCGACGAATATATATTTGACTTAATGAAGAAAGTGACCGCCACTGAAATAAACGAAGAATTTCAAGAAGAACTAAGAAGCCTACCATACGATATCCGTTGTTTATTAGTTGAAAAGCTTAATGAGTTAACCCAGAGCAGAAATTTAGATATAAGTGAAAAGGAGACAGAGTTCACTTTAGTAAAATCAAAAACAGAAATTAGGAAAGAAAAAAGACAACAAAAAGAAAGCGACGAGAAAACTACAAATAAAAGGAGCGGACCGCCTCCGACTCCAAGGAAAAAAGACATCAAGAGAATTAACACTTCTTAATGAAAGAAAATTAAAAACACTAAACATTTAATTTTAGTCAAATTTATTTCAAATTTTTATTTTTTAAACGCTATATTGTTAAAACATTATTTTCTATATAACCAAAGGAGGAGATAAAAACACGCGAACAACGCTCCATATAAGGCAATAATTTCTCAATGAAATTCGAATTCCAAAAAATAAGCAAATTTGAGACGCTTTTTTGAAGTAATCAACTCTGCTCTCCATTTGAAACTTTTAAACTTTTTCATTTCCTTTTTTTAGAATATTTTCTTTTGGTTACTTTTTCTGGCCTTTTTTTTTCACTTTTTCTTTTATTTTTTTGAGGCCACTTTTTGTTCGCGTCATGATAGTCACGAGATTATATATTTTTCATTTTTTTAATATTGTAAACGGAAACTCGTGTATATCATGACTAGGGTCCGCAAGGCAACTAGCTGGAGGACCCGAAATAAAAATCATAATATCTGATCAACATGGGGCTTCTTCCAGGGTGAGGCTCTTGCATTGCACTTCGCCTGGGCTGACCCCTGCGATTACCGCTAACGTCGGTAACTCGACCGTACAATTTCTGGTAGTGGGGGCCTGCGTTCGCGCTCGCCCCCTCCTCTAACGACTTAAAAAAAAAACCTCTCCTCTCACCCCTAAGAGTCTACTGCATATTTTGAGAGGCGCATACAAAGTCTGCTATAAGTGCAAATAAATTTTATTTATTTCAAAAGTTGTTGTTTTTTTTTTTTTTGTTTTTTTTTTTTTTTGTACAAAATCAATAAAAATCTAAGAATCGCAAAGAGGCAACCAAATAAGCATAGGAGCGACGAGAATCGTTTCAACGTGACAACCAGCAAGCGTGATCGACCGGTTACAATCCCGGAAATCACTCGACGGCGGAACAAAATGTGACAGTCACAACAGTGAAAACGAGTCGCTGTAATAAAAAACAATGACGATAATAATAGTTAAAATAACAAACAGTAGCAATAAGAAAATCGATATCAATAGTGACAACGAAAATAATGACAACGATGAAGATAACAATAACGACAATAACAAAAATTAACGATAGCATCGATAAACTAACGATAATAGTAATACTGACAATAGCAACGACCACAAAAAAATAAGCATTAGCAATAACGATCTAACAGTAACAATAGTAACAACAACAGCAGCAGCAACAGTAACAACAATTGTCAACCATTTATGCATATCGCATATTGGATTCTGGTGCGGTGAAATGCATTCTTTTACTACCGTTCATTATTTTCATGAAAACAGCTCTGATTCCTACGTGTTGATCTTAGAAAGAAACGACAACGACCGAAACATTTTGGCAAGTTGACACGTCAATACGCAACGTTGCCAGAGATACGTAACGACGATTGACGAATCTTACAAATTTTTGCTCTTCAAAGCTAGTTTTGCAGTCTTTTCGTCATTTCGACAAAACTAGGGAACATTGACATCGTGCAACTTTAGACTTGCGAGGGTTTCTTTCATGGCCGCCGAGAGGACGGGGAAGATTCCCGGGTATCCCCGTGTATCTACAAACGATATTTTAAAAATCATTTTTTTAAAAGATTTAAATAGTTTTGACTTTTAAAAGATTTCATTAACTTTCGTTTTTAATTTTTAATGACTAGAGCACACTTCTATTGGTCCTGGGTATGTAATTGATCACAACGAGGGCCCCTTAAGAAAACTTCCCCTGGGCCCTCGTTGACTATGGTGGCTATAGTCCCTTTAACCGTTGCCCTTGTTGTTCAGCATCAAAACTAGCTTTCTGGCTTTTGTGCGAGGAAAAAGAGCGCCATTTTCTTTCCCTCAGAGATGCGGAGACGGAAGAAGCGCCCTCACACACCTTTCGACCAGTCGCTCCCCTTTCAATCGACACCACCCAGGCAGGGCCGTGTTTATGCATATTCTTTTGCAGGGGATGAGTTCTGTGTATCTTAGAGTCAACTGAAAAAGCAGATTTTGTAAAGAAAAGGGAGTCCCCTTTGGCGACTTTTTTTTTTTTTTTTCGTAAACGGTTGCAAAAGCCTACGGCACCAGGAGTTCCCAGGCGGTCACCCATCCAAGTACTACCCTGGCCCGACGATGCTTAACTTCCGTGATCGGACGAGAACGGGTGTATTCACCGTGGTATGGTCGTAGGCAATAGTGTACGGCTTTAATTTAAAATTTAAAGTTTCTAACGCCTTAACAATAATTTTTAACGGATGTGTGGCTATGAAAATAGCCTTTTGTGTTGTTTATACCGCCGTTTACTGGGCTGCTGGCTTTGGAACCTTCTCGTTCTTTTTGGGAAGCAACACAGCTTGAATGTTTGGCAACACACCGCCGCTCGCAATTGTAACACCTGACAACAACTTGTTTAACTCTTCGTCGTTGCGAACAGCTAGCTGTAAGTGACGAGGAATGATCCTGGCTTTTTTGTTATCGCGTGCAGCATTACCAGCTAACTCTAAGATTTCGGCGGAGAGGTATTCCAAAACTGCAGCTAAGTAGACCGGTGCGCCTGAACCGATGCGATTGGCGTAATGCCCTTTGCGCAAAAATCGGTGAACGCGACCAACAGGAAACTGAAGACCCGCTCTAAAAGATCGAGTTTTTGCCTTGGCCTTAGCTTTTCCTCCTTTTCCACGTCCTGACATTTTATTTTCTAACACAAGCAGAGACAGACAGACGGACCAGAGATCTCGTGCGCCTTTTTTTTATTTTAAACAGCAAAAAGTTTGCTATTCTTATCAAAATAGAGTGGTCTCAAAGTCAACCTTTTTTTAACCAATAGTAAAAAAGAAATAAACGATGCTCAAACAACTTAATCTTTTAAGAACCAATAGAAGTGCATATGACGCAAGAGTTTTCAAGTTGGAGGCTACAACTTTATCTTAAATTAAATCCAGTTGCAATGCAATGAAAACAAACGAAAAGAATTTTTACTGTTAGGCCCGTCGAAATGTCAGACGCACAAAAAACCGGAGGAAAACAAGCGCCAAAGGTGGCGAAAAAAGGCGAGAAGCGCGCCGGTAAGAAAGGTGGTAAAATCGCTGGAACTGGTGACAAGAAGCGCAAGAGAAAGAGACGAGAGTCTTATGCCATTTACATTTACAACGTCCTGAAGCAAGTTCACCCTGATGTCGGTGTTTCTTCTAAAGCAATGAGCATCATGAATTCTTTCGTGAACGACATTTTCGAAAGAATTGCTTCTGAAGCTTCGCGGCTCGCCCTTCAAAATAAGAAATCTACGATCTCTTCGCGTGAAATTCAAACCGCCGTGCGCCTTTTACTTCCCGGTGAACTTGCTAAACACGCAGTGAGCGAAGGCACCAAGGCTGTTACCAAGTACACCAGCAGTAAGTAGATCAAAATCCGCTCAAACGGCTATTTTTATAGCCACGCATCTTTTAAAAACATTAGACGCATTAACGAAATAGGTTCAAATGAAAATATCTGTTGCAATCGCTATATTTAATTGTGCAAACAATGCCAAGTGCAGAATAGCTAAACTAGCTGCTAAAATAAAACACTTAAACTGCTGCATCCGTCCTAGGCTATGAACAACTTAAAACCTTTTTTTTTCTTCTTCAAAATTGCTCTCAAACTCCCCTTTTCTAGAATATACATCGACCTAAAAAGCACGGAGCAGTTACCGGTGAGGTTACTGTGACTTTCAAACTCAATTAGTGTAATTGTTACTACCTGACAAAGTCCTAAATGCCGCGCAACGTTTTAAAGAAATGTGTACCTATGAAAATAGCCGTTTGATGAAGGATTGAGCAGTACAGGTTATTTCTTGTCCACTTTTGCGGTGGCACTCTTTGCAGCGACTTTCTTCTTAGGTGCTGTTTCAGCTTTCTTTACCGCGGGTTTTTTAGCAACCGGTAGCTTGGCGCTCCTTTTTAACTGGAGCGCATGAAATAGCACCAGCGCGACTAATCTTAGTGAGAGCAGTTCTACTTTTGAAAGTGTATGAGCAACGCTGGCTTCTAAAAATCCATTAGTCGATTGTCGCTATACCTATGCTGCCACGCAAACTCAATAGTGGTGGGGATCACAAACACGCAAGATAGTACGACTGCAAGAATATTTAATGCGTTGGCAAAGTGTTCAAAGTATTCAAATGTTGTCAGCAAAATTGTTACATCAACGGGTAAAGAAAACTGACGTTCTGTAAAGCTATCAAAATGTATCAAGGTGTAGAAAAAGTCTAATTAAAACAGTTAATAGTACCGCTGTCATTTTGTAGATGATTTTTTATGGATTATGTTAGTTATGGAAAAATAATTGGTGCATGAAAGGGTCAATGGGATAGTTACGAAACTACAAATGTTGTTAATGTTTGTAAGAAAATAAGACCGAGGAAGTAGACACAGTGTAATATCGTCAGTACAAATCATAATCTGATCACAATCGGAAAAAAAAAGAAGAAGAAGAATACAGTTTTGTTTGTAAATTTTTTTTTAATGACTCATAAAAAGGCTTGGGTACTAGTGATAACCCACAAGCTCTAAAATATCTAAAAAGATGCACTGTCTTCCGACCAGAGTTTCGGCACGGAAAAAACACATACTACAATTTAGTCACTGTGTATTAAGGTATGCATCAAATACTTGCCAATCGCATTTCGTTCATTTCGGGGTTTCGGGAAGGGGAATGATAAAAAAAAAAAAGAAAGAATTCGCAACTGAGCGTCCGCGGTGCACCCATCTTACTAGGCTGCGCGAGTAAGCAGAAACCGTTACTATGCTCTTAGCTAAACCAATGATATTTATACTAACTAGATGTAAAACTTCAAATAAATTTCGTAAGAAATTGTGAAGCAAGTTTTTTAAGTTTTTAAAGCCGGTAGCCTCTTTATTTAAACTGACAATAATTCGTTTGTTTTAATCGATGTTTTTATGATTCTGGCTGGCAAAAAAAAACTTGCTTGGCAAAAAAATATGCTTCACTGCGAAAGCGCGAGTTAAATATCTAGTTAATATACACTTAACCGCAAAATTAACGCACCACATACATTTCGATTTATTTTAATTGTGGTCATATATTTTGACAAACGTGTTAAGAATAGAACACATGAACACAGTTATTTCGATGATAATAATAAAAGCGACTTTGAGGATGGTGAGAAAAGAAAAGAAAAGAAAGAAAAACAAACTAAAACTAGAAATATGGTAAGTAATAAAATTAAGGTAAGTAACAAAATAAACTAAGATGATTATTGTTGTTATGCACACTAATACAGCTTAAAATGTAACATTTTTGACTTATCAATATCTAGTGTTGCCACATCTTGATGTTGTTGCAGCCAGACAGCACCGTGGATTTCTTTTAATTAGAGGTGTAATCGTTTCTTGAAGGATATCTTCACATACGCGGATAAGACTTTGTCGCAACTCGTCTAGGTGGTGGATGTTGACTTCTAACACAGCGTGCCATTATGCCCCAAAGATGCTCTATTGGGTTCATATCTGGACTGCAAGCCGGCCACTCCAAAACTTGAATAGTAGCATTTTGTAAGTATTCAGTAACAACATGCGCCGTATGTGGTCTAGCATTATCTTACATAAGAAGGAATCCATCTCCCATGAACGATGCAAGAGGTACCAAAAAAGGTTTTAAAATGTCAGCTTATGTATCGTTGAGAAGTCAGAACAGACGTGTTGCTCAAATGACAGTTATCATTGAGCAACACATCTGTTCATACTAACTTTATACATACTTTTCTTTTAAAAGTGAGGTTTAGTTACAGCAAAACGTGCTGCTTATGAAAAGCTGCTACAATTTGGAAACTAAAACGGAATAAAGCCTACAAATGACGTCACAATAAACATTATTATCGACTTTGTATTTGATAAATCCGGGAAATACGTAATATTTTTCAAAATAAGTCGGAATTTATAAGTGGTGCGTTAATTTTGCGGTAAAGTGCATATCATTGAGTTTAACAACGGTGCAGTGGTTACGCGCAGTCCTACTGAAATTTTTGGTGTTGGCGTAGCGTCAAGAGCAGAAAAGGTGCTTTTAGCTTGTTTCGAAAAAAAAAAAGAAAATAAAAAAAAGGGAAACTAAACAAATTAAATCCTGTTTTATCTTCTCATACAGTAGCTGATGCCAAAACCAAGACAAGTGACAAGTTTAGAGGAGTTCACACAGTTTTTTTAACGATTTTTCAAGAATGCTTTAAGGTAATAAAAAGTACTGTGCTATTTTATTTTCAATCTTTTCACCTTATTTTGGTGTTTGTGTTTTAAAATTTGAAGCAGTTTAACCCCTATTGTTGTGCCCACTTTACTTTTTCAAGTCTTCAAATACTTAAGAATAGTTTCTGATGAAAAAATCCTTTCAAAAATAAATTTTCATTTTTAGAAGCATCAACTTTATGAAGGAGTAGTCACAAAAGACTTTCATGAGTGCAGTTACAGAGTTTGTTCTGAGTTCCTGGATTATCCAGAATGCAAGTTGCAATACTCTTTAGAGCATCCCACTCAATGAATAAGAAGTGGGAAATTCTTCTTGATTTTATTGGTGAGTGAAACAGAAATAGGATCTTTCTAAGACTTTTACCTATTTCTTTAGTTTGTTCATAGCTTTGTTTCATTTACAGTTATACTGACACAACCCCAATAAAGTAATGCTTAATTAGGTATGCTTTTCACTGGACAATCTATAGCTTCTTTGGAATGATCCCTTTAATTCGATTAAAGATATGCGATAAAATTTTAAAAAAATTACATACTCATTACATTTTGAACTGAACCTTTTGTTTGGCTTTCTCACATTATGTTTTATAGAGTTACTGCTAAAGTTAACTCAGCCTCAGGTAGCAAGTCTGATTATTGAAAATAAGTTATTGAAAGAGAATTTTGAGTGTTGTCCTGGGGCAAGGTTAAGGGTTAAGTTAGGTTAGCAGAGCATATAATATTGAAGCAGTTAAAGTTTCAAGAAAAAGGTAAGTCATGTTTCTTCGATAGTTTACCAGAACCATTTTTTAAAAGTGATAGTTTGAAAAAGTTGACCTTTAGCCAACAAGTAAACATCCTTTTAACTGACTTGGGAATTATATTTTTAAGTTTATTCTCCATCAATCCTGAGCTTCTAATTTGTACGCAAATACATTTGCAGGCTTAATTTAGGTTAGGTAATATGTTAAAAAATGTAATATTTAAAAAAAATACTTTGCTTATTGTTCCAGGTCTCATTAACTTTTACCACGCTCTGCGAGTTTGTGATTGGAAAAATGCAGATACAGTGTGCAAGGTATGTATGCTTTACCTTTGCTAACCTAATGCTGTGTCGGTTTAGTGTCATAAATTTTTTCATTTTCCATTTGTCATTTGATATTTTGTCAGTGGATGTTTTAGGTCACTTTTTAAAATTGTTTTACCTTTTTGTCAGTAAACATTTAAAGTGTTCATTTCTTGCAATAACTAAAGTATCTGAAAAATATTTTCTTGCTACTCAGTTTAAATTCTTAACTTAATTTGCACCATCCCAATTTTTAAACTTTCAAGCTTGTTTTTTTAGACTTTGTGAGGAATTACTACTTGGGAAAGGATCGAGGCTAATGACAAGCAAGTCCTCCTAAACTCTGCTGTTTCTTGGCGACCCTGGTGATGAATTAAAGTACTGTCATTACAACAGTTGAAAAGAACATTTAAATACAGAGGTTCTCAAAATGCTTTTTGACAGAGAAATCTGTCGGACGCTCATATACAGAGTTGATTTTCAGTTGTTCAACTTGGCCTTTGATCACATCTGCTGCCCAGCGTTAAATTTAAAAGCCTTTAAACGTTTTTTATGTTTTGGTTAATTGGGTTATTTTTGAAAGAAGCTTGTTATTTTTGAAAGAAGCTGGGTTATTTTTGAAAAAAAGCCCAAATGTTTTAGAGTGAAATTGATGCAGTACAAGAAAGCCATGTTTTCATCGTTGAAACTTAAAGTTACCCATCGACTTGATCATTCAAATGTCCACAAGTTTTTTCGTTGAGAGGGAGGGAGCCGGGACAAAGTCGTTGCAAAAAGTATCGCTTCTCGGCCTAATGGCTAAGATCAAGTGTAGTATCATCATCCTTACGCCGAAAAGTCGGGCACCACTAGGTGGTGTAAAAAATCCGATGAGGTGCTGGGCCAAAAAGTCGGACACCATCATTTAATGGTGTATTGATCCGAATGAGGCTCAGTGTCGAAAAGTCGGGCACCACTTGGTGGTGTAAAAAATCCGATGAGGCGGTCATGGGTGGTGTGCGAAGCTTTGGTCATGAGCTGCTAAAGTCGGGCAGAGGATCCGGGAATATTCGTTAACTCGAGTACTCGGGGGCCTCAAGGTAGATCCGTCAAGGGTTGGCTTTAACATCAGTCGACAAGACGTAAAATGGGGTGACGTAGGCAAGCGCCGAACATCCTCCCGTCCAAAGCTGCCGATGGCTGATGAGACGTTAAAGGAAATAAAAAAAAAAAAAAAAGATCAAGTGTAGTATCTGTTCTTATCAGTTTAATATCTGGTACGCCGGCATAGTCCGGCTCATATATTAATCTGATTTTTGGCATTTGGTCAAGGGATCGTAGGTTTACCTCGCCCTGACCGCGGGTTGCCTCGGCGTTGCACTACTGCTGAGCGCGGCCCATACTATAGAGAAGGAAAAAAAAAAAGCAAACAAACGGGACGATGCGGTGTGCAATCGAAAACCCACAATTGAGAAGATTGGGGCACGTCCGAGGCTGCCCACACAACGGGAAAAGCATACTTACCTGACGGGGAAGTAAACCTGATCAACATGGGGCTTCTTCCAGGGTGAGGCTCTTGCATTGCACTTCGCCTGGGCTGACCCCTGCGATTACCGCTAACGTCGGTAACTCGACCGTACAATTTCTGGTAGTGGGGGCCTGCGTTCGCGCTCGCCCCCTCCTCTAACGACTTAAAAAAAAAACCTCTCCTCTCACCCCTAAGAGTCTACTGCATATTTTGAGAGGCGCATACAAAGTCTGCTATAAGTGCAAATAAATTTTATTTATTTCAAAAGTTGTTGTTTTTTTTTTTTTTGTTTTTTTTTTTTTTTGTACAAAATCAATAAAAATCTAAGAATCGCAAAGAGGCAACCAAATAAGCATAGGAGCGACGAGAATCGTTTCAACGTGACAACCAGCAAGCGTGATCGACCGGTTACAATCCCGGAAATCACTCGACGGCGGAACAAAATGTGACAGTCACAACAGTGAAAACGAGTCGCTGTAATAAAAAACAATGACGATAATAATAGTTAAAATAACAAACAGTAGCAATAAGAAAATCGATATCAATAGTGACAACGAAAATAATGACAACGATGAAGATAACAATAACGACAATAACAAAAATTAACGATAGCATCGATAAACTAACGATAATAGTAATACTGACAATAGCAACGACCACAAAAAAATAAGCATTAGCAATAACGATCTAACAGTAACAATAGTAACAACAACAGCAGCAGCAACAGTAACAACAATTGTCAACCATTTATGCATATCGCATATTGGATTCTGGTGCGGTGAAATGCATTCTTTTACTACCGTTCATTATTTTCATGAAAACAGCTCTGATTCCTACGTGTTGATCTTAGAAAGAAACGACAACGACCGAAACATTTTGGCAAGTTGACACGTCAATACGCAACGTTGCCAGAGATACGTAACGACGATTGACGAATCTTACAAATTTTTGCTCTTCAAAGCTAGTTTTGCAGTCTTTTCGTCATTTCGACAAAACTAGGGAACATTGACATCGTGCAACTTTAGACTTGCGAGGGTTTCTTTCATGGCCGCCGAGAGGACGGGGAAGATTCCCGGGTATCCCCGTGTATCTACAAACGATATTTTAAAAATCATTTTTTTAAAAGATTTAAATAGTTTTGACTTTTAAAAGATTTCATTAACTTTCGTTTTTAATTTTTAATGACTAGAGCACACTTCTATTGGTCCTGGGTATGTAATTGATCACAACGAGGGCCCCTTAAGAAAACTTCCCCTGGGCCCTCGTTGACTATGGTGGCTATAGTCCCTTTAACCGTTGCCCTTGTTGTTCAGCATCAAAACTAGCTTTCTGGCTTTTGTGCGAGGAAAAAGAGCGCCATTTTCTTTCCCTCAGAGATGCGGAGACGGAAGAAGCGCCCTCACACACCTTTCGACCAGTCGCTCCCCTTTCAATCGACACCACCCAGGCAGGGCCGTGTTTATGCATATTCTTTTGCAGGGGATGAGTTCTGTGTATCTTAGAGTCAACTGAAAAAGCAGATTTTGTAAAGAAAAGGGAGTCCCCTTTGGCGACTTTTTTTTTTTTTTTTCGTAAACGGTTGCAAAAGCCTACGGCACCAGGAGTTCCCAGGCGGTCACCCATCCAAGTACTACCCTGGCCCGACGATGCTTAACTTCCGTGATCGGACGAGAACGGGTGTATTCACCGTGGTATGGTCGTAGGCAATAGTGTACGGCTTTAATTTAAAATTTAAAGTTTCTAACGCCTTAACAATAATTTTTAACGGATGTGTGGCTATGAAAATAGCCTTTTGTGTTGTTTATACCGCCGTTTACTGGGCTGCTGGCTTTGGAACCTTCTCGTTCTTTTTGGGAAGCAACACAGCTTGAATGTTTGGCAACACACCGCCGCTCGCAATTGTAACACCTGACAACAACTTGTTTAACTCTTCGTCGTTGCGAACAGCTAGCTGTAAGTGACGAGGAATGATCCTGGCTTTTTTGTTATCGCGTGCAGCATTACCAGCTAACTCTAAGATTTCGGCGGAGAGGTATTCCAAAACTGCAGCTAAGTAGACCGGTGCGCCTGAACCGATGCGATTGGCGTAATGCCCTTTGCGCAAAAATCGGTGAACGCGACCAACAGGAAACTGAAGACCCGCTCTAAAAGATCGAGTTTTTGCCTTGGCCTTAGCTTTTCCTCCTTTTCCACGTCCTGACATTTTATTTTCTAACACAAGCAGAGACAGACAGACGGACCAGAGATCTCGTGCGCCTTTTTTTTATTTTAAACAGCAAAAAGTTTGCTATTCTTATCAAAATAGAGTGGTCTCAAAGTCAACCTTTTTTTAACCAATAGTAAAAAAGAAATAAACGATGCTCAAACAACTTAATCTTTTAAGAACCAATAGAAGTGCATATGACGCAAGAGTTTTCAAGTTGGAGGCTACAACTTTATCTTAAATTAAATCCAGTTGCAATGCAATGAAAACAAACGAAAAGAATTTTTACTGTTAGGCCCGTCGAAATGTCAGACGCACAAAAAACCGGAGGAAAACAAGCGCCAAAGGTGGCGAAAAAAGGCGAGAAGCGCGCCGGTAAGAAAGGTGGTAAAATCGCTGGAACTGGTGACAAGAAGCGCAAGAGAAAGAGACGAGAGTCTTATGCCATTTACATTTACAACGTCCTGAAGCAAGTTCACCCTGATGTCGGTGTTTCTTCTAAAGCAATGAGCATCATGAATTCTTTCGTGAACGACATTTTCGAAAGAATTGCTTCTGAAGCTTCGCGGCTCGCCCTTCAAAATAAGAAATCTACGATCTCTTCGCGTGAAATTCAAACCGCCGTGCGCCTTTTACTTCCCGGTGAACTTGCTAAACACGCAGTGAGCGAAGGCACCAAGGCTGTTACCAAGTACACCAGCAGTAAGTAGATCAAAATCCGCTCAAACGGCTATTTTTATAGCCACGCATCTTTTAAAAACATTAGACGCATTAACGAAATAGGTTCAAATGAAAATATCTGTTGCAATCGCTATATTTAATTGTGCAAACAATGCCAAGTGCAGAATAGCTAAACTAGCTGCTAAAATAAAACACTTAAACTGCTGCATCCGTCCTAGGCTATGAACAACTTAAAACCTTTTTTTTTCTTCTTCAAAATTGCTCTCAAACTCCCCTTTTCTAGAATATACATCGACCTAAAAAGCACGGAGCAGTTACCGGTGAGGTTACTGTGACTTTCAAACTCAATTAGTGTAATTGTTACTACCTGACAAAGTCCTAAATGCCGCGCAACGTTTTAAAGAAATGTGTACCTATGAAAATAGCCGTTTGATGAAGGATTGAGCAGTACAGGTTATTTCTTGTCCACTTTTGCGGTGGCACTCTTTGCAGCGACTTTCTTCTTAGGTGCTGTTTCAGCTTTCTTTACCGCGGGTTTTTTAGCAACCGGTAGCTTGGCGCTCCTTTTTAACTGGAGCGCATGAAATAGCACCAGCGCGACTAATCTTAGTGAGAGCAGTTCTACTTTTGAAAGTGTATGAGCAACGCTGGCTTCTAAAAATCCATTAGTCGATTGTCGCTATACCTATGCTGCCACGCAAACTCAATAGTGGTGGGGATCACAAACACGCAAGATAGTACGACTGCAAGAATATTTAATGCGTTGGCAAAGTGTTCAAAGTATTCAAATGTTGTCAGCAAAATTGTTACATCAACGGGTAAAGAAAACTGACGTTCTGTAAAGCTATCAAAATGTATCAAGGTGTAGAAAAAGTCTAATTAAAACAGTTAATAGTACCGCTGTCATTTTGTAGATGATTTTTTATGGATTATGTTAGTTATGGAAAAATAATTGGTGCATGAAAGGGTCAATGGGATAGTTACGAAACTACAAATGTTGTTAATGTTTGTAAGAAAATAAGACCGAGGAAGTAGACACAGTGTAATATCGTCAGTACAAATCATAATCTGATCACAATCGGAAAAAAAAAGAAGAAGAAGAATACAGTTTTGTTTGTAAATTTTTTTTTAATGACTCATAAAAAGGCTTGGGTACTAGTGATAACCCACAAGCTCTAAAATATCTAAAAAGATGCACTGTCTTCCGACCAGAGTTTCGGCACGGAAAAAACACATACTACAATTTAGTCACTGTGTATTAAGGTATGCATCAAATACTTGCCAATCGCATTTCGTTCATTTCGGGGTTTCGGGAAGGGGAATGATAAAAAAAAAAAAGAAAGAATTCGCAACTGAGCGTCCGCGGTGCACCCATCTTACTAGGCTGCGCGAGTAAGCAGAAACCGTTACTATGCTCTTAGCTAAACCAATGATATTTATACTAACTAGATGTAAAACTTCAAATAAATTTCGTAAGAAATTGTGAAGCAAGTTTTTTAAGTTTTTAAAGCCGGTAGCCTCTTTATTTAAACTGACAATAATTCGTTTGTTTTAATCGATGTTTTTATGATTCTGGCTGGCAAAAAAAAACTTGCTTGGCAAAAAAATATGCTTCACTGCGAAAGCGCGAGTTAAATATCTAGTTAATATACACTTAACCGCAAAATTAACGCACCACATACATTTCGATTTATTTTAATTGTGGTCATATATTTTGACAAACGTGTTAAGAATAGAACACATGAACACAGTTATTTCGATGATAATAATAAAAGCGACTTTGAGGATGGTGAGAAAAGAAAAGAAAAGAAAGAAAAACAAACTAAAACTAGAAATATGGTAAGTAATAAAATTAAGGTAAGTAACAAAATAAACTAAGATGATTATTGTTGTTATGCACACTAATACAGCTTAAAATGTAACATTTTTGACTTATCAATATCTAGTGTTGCCACATCTTGATGTTGTTGCAGCCAGACAGCACCGTGGATTTCTTTTAATTAGAGGTGTAATCGTTTCTTGAAGGATATCTTCACATACGCGGATAAGACTTTGTCGCAACTCGTCTAGGTGGTGGATGTTGACTTCTAACACAGCGTGCCATTATGCCCCAAAGATGCTCTATTGGGTTCATATCTGGACTGCAAGCCGGCCACTCCAAAACTTGAATAGTAGCATTTTGTAAGTATTCAGTAACAACATGCGCCGTATGTGGTCTAGCATTATCTTACATAAGAAGGAATCCATCTCCCATGAACGATGCAAGAGGTACCAAAAAAGGTTTTAAAATGTCAGCTTATGTATCGTTGAGAAGTCAGAACAGACGTGTTGCTCAAATGACAGTTATCATTGAGCAACACATCTGTTCATACTAACTTTATACATACTTTTCTTTTAAAAGTGAGGTTTAGTTACAGCAAAACGTGCTGCTTATGAAAAGCTGCTACAATTTGGAAACTAAAACGGAATAAAGCCTACAAATGACGTCACAATAAACATTATTATCGACTTTGTATTTGATAAATCCGGGAAATACGTAATATTTTTCAAAATAAGTCGGAATTTATAAGTGGTGCGTTAATTTTGCGGTAAAGTGCATATCATTGAGTTTAACAACGGTGCAGTGGTTACGCGCAGTCCTACTGAAATTTTTGGTGTTGGCGTAGCGTCAAGAGCAGAAAAGGTGCTTTTAGCTTGTTTCGAAAAAAAAAAAGAAAATAAAAAAAAGGGAAACTAAACAAATTAAATCCTGTTTTATCTTCTCATACAGTAGCTGATGCCAAAACCAAGACAAGTGACAAGTTTAGAGGAGTTCACACAGTTTTTTTAACGATTTTTCAAGAATGCTTTAAGGTAATAAAAAGTACTGTGCTATTTTATTTTCAATCTTTTCACCTTATTTTGGTGTTTGTGTTTTAAAATTTGAAGCAGTTTAACCCCTATTGTTGTGCCCACTTTACTTTTTCAAGTCTTCAAATACTTAAGAATAGTTTCTGATGAAAAAATCCTTTCAAAAATAAATTTTCATTTTTAGAAGCATCAACTTTATGAAGGAGTAGTCACAAAAGACTTTCATGAGTGCAGTTACAGAGTTTGTTCTGAGTTCCTGGATTATCCAGAATGCAAGTTGCAATACTCTTTAGAGCATCCCACTCAATGAATAAGAAGTGAGAAATTCTTCTTGATTTTATTGGTGAGTGAAACAGAAATAGGATCTTTCTAAGACTTTTACCTATTTCTTTAGTTTGTTCATAGCTTTGTTTCATTTACAGTTATACTGACACAACCCCAATAAAGTAATGCTTAATTAGGTATGCTTTTCACTGGACAATCTATAGCTTCTTTGGAATGATCCCTTTAATTCGATTAAAGATATGCGATAAAATTTTAAAAAAATTACATACTCATTACATTTTGAACTGAACCTTTTGTTTGGCTTTCTCACATTATGTTTTATAGAGTTACTGCTAAAGTTAACTCAGCCTCAGGTAGCAAGTCTGATTATTGAAAATAAGTTATTGAAAGAGAATTTTGAGTGTTGTCCTGGGGCAAGGTTAAGGGTTAAGTTAGGTTAGCAGAGCATATAATATTGAAGCAGTTAAAGTTTCAAGAAAAAGGTAAGTCATGTTTCTTCGATAGTTTACCAGAACCATTTTTTAAAAGTGATAGTTTGAAAAAGTTGACCTTTAGCCAACAAGTAAACATCCTTTTAACTGACTTGGGAATTATATTTTTAAGTTTATTCTCCATCAATCCTGAGCTTCTAATTTGTACGCAAATACATTTGCAGGCTTAATTTAGGTTAGGTAATATGTTAAAAAATGTAATATTTAAAAAAAATACTTTGCTTATTGTTCCAGGTCTCATTAACTTTTACCACGCTCTGCGAGTTTGTGATTGGAAAAATGCAGATACAGTGTGCAAGGTATGTATGCTTTACCTTTGCTAACCTAATGCTGTGTCGGTTTAGTGTCATAAATTTTTTCATTTTCCATTTGTCATTTGATATTTTGTCAGTGGATGTTTTAGGTCACTTTTTAAAATTGTTTTACCTTTTTGTCAGTAAACATTTAAAGTGTTCATTTCTTGCAATAACTAAAGTATCTGAAAAATATTTTCTTGCTACTCAGTTTAAATTCTTAACTTAATTTGCACCATCCCAATTTTTAAACTTTCAAGCTTGTTTTTTTAGACTTTGTGAGGAATTACTACTTGGGAAAGGATCGAGGCTAATGACAAGCAAGTCCTCCTAAACTCTGCTGTTTCTTGGCGACCCTGGTGATGAATTAAAGTACTGTCATTACAACAGTTGAAAAGAACATTTAAATACAGAGGTTCTCAAAATGCTTTTTGACAGAGAAATCTGTCGGACGCTCATATACAGAGTTGATTTTCAGTTGTTCAACTTGGCCTTTGATCACATCTGCTGCCCAGCGTTAAATTTAAAAGCCTTTAAACGTTTTTTATGTTTTGGTTAATTGGGTTATTTTTGAAAGAAGCTTGTTATTTTTGAAAGAAGCTGGGTTATTTTTGAAAAAAAGCCCAAATGTTTTAGAGTGAAATTGATGCAGTACAAGAAAGCCATGTTTTCATCGTTGAAACTTAAAGTTACCCATCGACTTGATCATTCAAATGTCCACAAGTTTTTTCGTTGAGAGGGAGGGAGCCGGGACAAAGTCGTTGCAAAAAGTATCGCTTCTCGGCCTAATGGCTAAGATCAAGTGTAGTATCTGTTCTTATCAGTTTAATATCTGGTACGCCGGCATAGTCCGGCTCATATATTAATCTGATTTTTGGCATTTGGTCAAGGGATCGTAGGTTTACCTCGCCCTGACCGCGGGTTGCCTCGGCGTTGCACTACTGCTGAGCGCGGCCCATACTATAGAGAAGGAAAAAAAAAAAGCAAACAAACGGGACGATGCGGTGTGCAATCGAAAACCCACAATTGAGAAGATTGGGGCACGTCCGAGGCTGCCCACACAACGGGAAAAGCATACTTACCTGACGGGGAAGTAAACCTGATCAACATGGGGCTTCTTCCAGGGTGAGGCTCTTGCATTGCACTTCGCCTGGGCTGACCCCTGCGATTACCGCTAACGTCGGTAACTCGACCGTACAATTTCTGGTAGTGGGGGCCTGCGTTCGCGCTCGCCCCCTCCTCTAACGACTTAAAAAAAAAACCTCTCCTCTCACCCCTAAGAGTCTACTGCATATTTTGAGAGGCGCATACAAAGTCTGCTATAAGTGCAAATAAATTTTATTTATTTCAAAAGTTGTTGTTTTTTTTTTTTTTGTTTTTTTTTTTTTTTGTACAAAATCAATAAAAATCTAAGAATCGCAAAGAGGCAACCAAATAAGCATAGGAGCGACGAGAATCGTTTCAACGTGACAACCAGCAAGCGTGATCGACCGGTTACAATCCCGGAAATCACTCGACGGCGGAACAAAATGTGACAGTCACAACAGTGAAAACGAGTCGCTGTAATAAAAAACAATGACGATAATAATAGTTAAAATAACAAACAGTAGCAATAAGAAAATCGATATCAATAGTGACAACGAAAATAATGACAACGATGAAGATAACAATAACGACAATAACAAAAATTAACGATAGCATCGATAAACTAACGATAATAGTAATACTGACAATAGCAACGACCACAAAAAAATAAGCATTAGCAATAACGATCTAACAGTAACAATAGTAACAACAACAGCAGCAGCAACAGTAACAACAATTGTCAACCATTTATGCATATCGCATATTGGATTCTGGTGCGGTGAAATGCATTCTTTTACTACCGTTCATTATTTTCATGAAAACAGCTCTGATTCCTACGTGTTGATCTTAGAAAGAAACGACAACGACCGAAACATTTTGGCAAGTTGACACGTCAATACGCAACGTTGCCAGAGATACGTAACGACGATTGACGAATCTTACAAATTTTTGCTCTTCAAAGCTAGTTTTGCAGTCTTTTCGTCATTTCGACAAAACTAGGGAACATTGACATCGTGCAACTTTAGACTTGCGAGGGTTTCTTTCATGGCCGCCGAGAGGACGGGGAAGATTCCCGGGTATCCCCGTGTATCTACAAACGATATTTTAAAAATCATTTTTTTAAAAGATTTAAATAGTTTTGACTTTTAAAAGATTTCATTAACTTTCGTTTTTAATTTTTAATGACTAGAGCACACTTCTATTGGTCCTGGGTATGTAATTGATCACAACGAGGGCCCCTTAAGAAAACTTCCCCTGGGCCCTCGTTGACTATGGTGGCTATAGTCCCTTTAACCGTTGCCCTTGTTGTTCAGCATCAAAACTAGCTTTCTGGCTTTTGTGCGAGGAAAAAGAGCGCCATTTTCTTTCCCTCAGAGATGCGGAGACGGAAGAAGCGCCCTCACACACCTTTCGACCAGTCGCTCCCCTTTCAATCGACACCACCCAGGCAGGGCCGTGTTTATGCATATTCTTTTGCAGGGGATGAGTTCTGTGTATCTTAGAGTCAACTGAAAAAGCAGATTTTGTAAAGAAAAGGGAGTCCCCTTTGGCGACTTTTTTTTTTTTTTTTCGTAAACGGTTGCAAAAGCCTACGGCACCAGGAGTTCCCAGGCGGTCACCCATCCAAGTACTACCCTGGCCCGACGATGCTTAACTTCCGTGATCGGACGAGAACGGGTGTATTCACCGTGGTATGGTCGTAGGCAATAGTGTACGGCTTTAATTTAAAATTTAAAGTTTCTAACGCCTTAACAATAATTTTTAACGGATGTGTGGCTATGAAAATAGCCTTTTGTGTTGTTTATACCGCCGTTTACTGGGCTGCTGGCTTTGGAACCTTCTCGTTCTTTTTGGGAAGCAACACAGCTTGAATGTTTGGCAACACACCGCCGCTCGCAATTGTAACACCTGACAACAACTTGTTTAACTCTTCGTCGTTGCGAACAGCTAGCTGTAAGTGACGAGGAATGATCCTGGCTTTTTTGTTATCGCGTGCAGCATTACCAGCTAACTCTAAGATTTCGGCGGAGAGGTATTCCAAAACTGCAGCTAAGTAGACCGGTGCGCCTGAACCGATGCGATTGGCGTAATGCCCTTTGCGCAAAAATCGGTGAACGCGACCAACAGGAAACTGAAGACCCGCTCTAAAAGATCGAGTTTTTGCCTTGGCCTTAGCTTTTCCTCCTTTTCCACGTCCTGACATTTTATTTTCTAACACAAGCAGAGACAGACAGACGGACCAGAGATCTCGTGCGCCTTTTTTTTATTTTAAACAGCAAAAAGTTTGCTATTCTTATCAAAATAGAGTGGTCTCAAAGTCAACCTTTTTTTAACCAATAGTAAAAAAGAAATAAACGATGCTCAAACAACTTAATCTTTTAAGAACCAATAGAAGTGCATATGACGCAAGAGTTTTCAAGTTGGAGGCTACAACTTTATCTTAAATTAAATCCAGTTGCAATGCAATGAAAACAAACGAAAAGAATTTTTACTGTTAGGCCCGTCGAAATGTCAGACGCACAAAAAACCGGAGGAAAACAAGCGCCAAAGGTGGCGAAAAAAGGCGAGAAGCGCGCCGGTAAGAAAGGTGGTAAAATCGCTGGAACTGGTGACAAGAAGCGCAAGAGAAAGAGACGAGAGTCTTATGCCATTTACATTTACAACGTCCTGAAGCAAGTTCACCCTGATGTCGGTGTTTCTTCTAAAGCAATGAGCATCATGAATTCTTTCGTGAACGACATTTTCGAAAGAATTGCTTCTGAAGCTTCGCGGCTCGCCCTTCAAAATAAGAAATCTACGATCTCTTCGCGTGAAATTCAAACCGCCGTGCGCCTTTTACTTCCCGGTGAACTTGCTAAACACGCAGTGAGCGAAGGCACCAAGGCTGTTACCAAGTACACCAGCAGTAAGTAGATCAAAATCCGCTCAAACGGCTATTTTTATAGCCACGCATCTTTTAAAAACATTAGACGCATTAACGAAATAGGTTCAAATGAAAATATCTGTTGCAATCGCTATATTTAATTGTGCAAACAATGCCAAGTGCAGAATAGCTAAACTAGCTGCTAAAATAAAACACTTAAACTGCTGCATCCGTCCTAGGCTATGAACAACTTAAAACCTTTTTTTTTCTTCTTCAAAATTGCTCTCAAACTCCCCTTTTCTAGAATATACATCGACCTAAAAAGCACGGAGCAGTTACCGGTGAGGTTACTGTGACTTTCAAACTCAATTAGTGTAATTGTTACTACCTGACAAAGTCCTAAATGCCGCGCAACGTTTTAAAGAAATGTGTACCTATGAAAATAGCCGTTTGATGAAGGATTGAGCAGTACAGGTTATTTCTTGTCCACTTTTGCGGTGGCACTCTTTGCAGCGACTTTCTTCTTAGGTGCTGTTTCAGCTTTCTTTACCGCGGGTTTTTTAGCAACCGGTAGCTTGGCGCTCCTTTTTAACTGGAGCGCATGAAATAGCACCAGCGCGACTAATCTTAGTGAGAGCAGTTCTACTTTTGAAAGTGTATGAGCAACGCTGGCTTCTAAAAATCCATTAGTCGATTGTCGCTATACCTATGCTGCCACGCAAACTCAATAGTGGTGGGGATCACAAACACGCAAGATAGTACGACTGCAAGAATATTTAATGCGTTGGCAAAGTGTTCAAAGTATTCAAATGTTGTCAGCAAAATTGTTACATCAACGGGTAAAGAAAACTGACGTTCTGTAAAGCTATCAAAATGTATCAAGGTGTAGAAAAAGTCTAATTAAAACAGTTAATAGTACCGCTGTCATTTTGTAGATGATTTTTTATGGATTATGTTAGTTATGGAAAAATAATTGGTGCATGAAAGGGTCAATGGGATAGTTACGAAACTACAAATGTTGTTAATGTTTGTAAGAAAATAAGACCGAGGAAGTAGACACAGTGTAATATCGTCAGTACAAATCATAATCTGATCACAATCGGAAAAAAAAAGAAGAAGAAGAATACAGTTTTGTTTGTAAATTTTTTTTTAATGACTCATAAAAAGGCTTGGGTACTAGTGATAACCCACAAGCTCTAAAATATCTAAAAAGATGCACTGTCTTCCGACCAGAGTTTCGGCACGGAAAAAACACATACTACAATTTAGTCACTGTGTATTAAGGTATGCATCAAATACTTGCCAATCGCATTTCGTTCATTTCGGGGTTTCGGGAAGGGGAATGATAAAAAAAAAAAAGAAAGAATTCGCAACTGAGCGTCCGCGGTGCACCCATCTTACTAGGCTGCGCGAGTAAGCAGAAACCGTTACTATGCTCTTAGCTAAACCAATGATATTTATACTAACTAGATGTAAAACTTCAAATAAATTTCGTAAGAAATTGTGAAGCAAGTTTTTTAAGTTTTTAAAGCCGGTAGCCTCTTTATTTAAACTGACAATAATTCGTTTGTTTTAATCGATGTTTTTATGATTCTGGCTGGCAAAAAAAAACTTGCTTGGCAAAAAAATATGCTTCACTGCGAAAGCGCGAGTTAAATATCTAGTTAATATACACTTAACCGCAAAATTAACGCACCACATACATTTCGATTTATTTTAATTGTGGTCATATATTTTGACAAACGTGTTAAGAATAGAACACATGAACACAGTTATTTCGATGATAATAATAAAAGCGACTTTGAGGATGGTGAGAAAAGAAAAGAAAAGAAAGAAAAACAAACTAAAACTAGAAATATGGTAAGTAATAAAATTAAGGTAAGTAACAAAATAAACTAAGATGATTATTGTTGTTATGCACACTAATACAGCTTAAAATGTAACATTTTTGACTTATCAATATCTAGTGTTGCCACATCTTGATGTTGTTGCAGCCAGACAGCACCGTGGATTTCTTTTAATTAGAGGTGTAATCGTTTCTTGAAGGATATCTTCACATACGCGGATAAGACTTTGTCGCAACTCGTCTAGGTGGTGGATGTTGACTTCTAACACAGCGTGCCATTATGCCCCAAAGATGCTCTATTGGGTTCATATCTGGACTGCAAGCCGGCCACTCCAAAACTTGAATAGTAGCATTTTGTAAGTATTCAGTAACAACATGCGCCGTATGTGGTCTAGCATTATCTTACATAAGAAGGAATCCATCTCCCATGAACGATGCAAGAGGTACCAAAAAAGGTTTTAAAATGTCAGCTTATGTATCGTTGAGAAGTCAGAACAGACGTGTTGCTCAAATGACAGTTATCATTGAGCAACACATCTGTTCATACTAACTTTATACATACTTTTCTTTTAAAAGTGAGGTTTAGTTACAGCAAAACGTGCTGCTTATGAAAAGCTGCTACAATTTGGAAACTAAAACGGAATAAAGCCTACAAATGACGTCACAATAAACATTATTATCGACTTTGTATTTGATAAATCCGGGAAATACGTAATATTTTTCAAAATAAGTCGGAATTTATAAGTGGTGCGTTAATTTTGCGGTAAAGTGCATATCATTGAGTTTAACAACGGTGCAGTGGTTACGCGCAGTCCTACTGAAATTTTTGGTGTTGGCGTAGCGTCAAGAGCAGAAAAGGTGCTTTTAGCTTGTTTCGAAAAAAAAAAAGAAAATAAAAAAAAGGGAAACTAAACAAATTAAATCCTGTTTTATCTTCTCATACAGTAGCTGATGCCAAAACCAAGACAAGTGACAAGTTTAGAGGAGTTCACACAGTTTTTTTAACGATTTTTCAAGAATGCTTTAAGGTAATAAAAAGTACTGTGCTATTTTATTTTCAATCTTTTCACCTTATTTTGGTGTTTGTGTTTTAAAATTTGAAGCAGTTTAACCCCTATTGTTGTGCCCACTTTACTTTTTCAAGTCTTCAAATACTTAAGAATAGTTTCTGATGAAAAAATCCTTTCAAAAATAAATTTTCATTTTTAGAAGCATCAACTTTATGAAGGAGTAGTCACAAAAGACTTTCATGAGTGCAGTTACAGAGTTTGTTCTGAGTTCCTGGATTATCCAGAATGCAAGTTGCAATACTCTTTAGAGCATCCCACTCAATGAATAAGAAGTGGGAAATTCTTCTTGATTTTATTGGTGAGTGAAACAGAAATAGGATCTTTCTAAGACTTTTACCTATTTCTTTAGTTTGTTCATAGCTTTGTTTCATTTACAGTTATACTGACACAACCCCAATAAAGTAATGCTTAATTAGGTATGCTTTTCACTGGACAATCTATAGCTTCTTTGGAATGATCCCTTTAATTCGATTAAAGATATGCGATAAAATTTTAAAAAAATTACATACTCATTACATTTTGAACTGAACCTTTTGTTTGGCTTTCTCACATTATGTTTTATAGAGTTACTGCTAAAGTTAACTCAGCCTCAGGTAGCAAGTCTGATTATTGAAAATAAGTTATTGAAAGAGAATTTTGAGTGTTGTCCTGGGGCAAGGTTAAGGGTTAAGTTAGGTTAGCAGAGCATATAATATTGAAGCAGTTAAAGTTTCAAGAAAAAGGTAAGTCATGTTTCTTCGATAGTTTACCAGAACCATTTTTTAAAAGTGATAGTTTGAAAAAGTTGACCTTTAGCCAACAAGTAAACATCCTTTTAACTGACTTGGGAATTATATTTTTAAGTTTATTCTCCATCAATCCTGAGCTTCTAATTTGTACGCAAATACATTTGCAGGCTTAATTTAGGTTAGGTAATATGTTAAAAAATGTAATATTTAAAAAAAATACTTTGCTTATTGTTCCAGGTCTCATTAACTTTTACCACGCTCTGCGAGTTTGTGATTGGAAAAATGCAGATACAGTGTGCAAGGTATGTATGCTTTACCTTTGCTAACCTAATGCTGTGTCGGTTTAGTGTCATAAATTTTTTCATTTTCCATTTGTCATTTGATATTTTGTCAGTGGATGTTTTAGGTCACTTTTTAAAATTGTTTTACCTTTTTGTCAGTAAACATTTAAAGTGTTCATTTCTTGCAATAACTAAAGTATCTGAAAAATATTTTCTTGCTACTCAGTTTAAATTCTTAACTTAATTTGCACCATCCCAATTTTTAAACTTTCAAGCTTGTTTTTTTAGACTTTGTGAGGAATTACTACTTGGGAAAGGATCGAGGCTAATGACAAGCAAGTCCTCCTAAACTCTGCTGTTTCTTGGCGACCCTGGTGATGAATTAAAGTACTGTCATTACAACAGTTGAAAAGAACATTTAAATACAGAGGTTCTCAAAATGCTTTTTGACAGAGAAATCTGTCGGACGCTCATATACAGAGTTGATTTTCAGTTGTTCAACTTGGCCTTTGATCACATCTGCTGCCCAGCGTTAAATTTAAAAGCCTTTAAACGTTTTTTATGTTTTGGTTAATTGGGTTATTTTTGAAAGAAGCTTGTTATTTTTGAAAGAAGCTGGGTTATTTTTGAAAAAAAGCCCAAATGTTTTAGAGTGAAATTGATGCAGTACAAGAAAGCCATGTTTTCATCGTTGAAACTTAAAGTTACCCATCGACTTGATCATTCAAATGTCCACAAGTTTTTTCGTTGAGAGGGAGGGAGCCGGGACAAAGTCGTTGCAAAAAGTATCGCTTCTCGGCCTAATGGCTAAGATCAAGTGTAGTATCTGTTCTTATCAGTTTAATATCTGGTACGCCGGCATAGTCCGGCTCATATATTAATCTGATTTTTGGCATTTGGTCAAGGGATCGTAGGTTTACCTCGCCCTGACCGCGGGTTGCCTCGGCGTTGCACTACTGCTGAGCGCGGCCCATACTATAGAGAAGGAAAAAAAAAAAGCAAACAAACGGGACGATGCGGTGTGCAATCGAAAACCCACAATTGAGAAGATTGGGGCACGTCCG
The DNA here is from genome assembly GCF_058129835.1 of Hydra viridissima. Lineage (NCBI taxonomy): Eukaryota > Metazoa > Cnidaria > Hydrozoa > Anthoathecata > Hydridae > Hydra > Hydra viridissima. The sequence goes on from NW_028324312.1 coordinate 277,288, forward strand.
AGGCTGCCCACACAACGGGAAAAGCATACTTACCTGACGGGGAAGTAAACCTGATCAACATGGGGCTTCTTCCAGGGTGAGGCTCTTGCATTGCACTTCGCCTGGGCTGACCCCTGCGATTACCGCTAACGTCGGTAACTCGACCGTACAATTTCTGGTAGTGGGGGCCTGCGTTCGCGCTCGCCCCCTCCTCTAACGACTTAAAAAAAAAACCTCTCCTCTCACCCCTAAGAGTCTACTGCATATTTTGAGAGGCGCATACAAAGTCTGCTATAAGTGCAAATAAATTTTATTTATTTCAAAAGTTGTTGTTTTTTTTTTTTTTGTTTTTTTTTTTTTTTGTACAAAATCAATAAAAATCTAAGAATCGCAAAGAGGCAACCAAATAAGCATAGGAGCGACGAGAATCGTTTCAACGTGACAACCAGCAAGCGTGATCGACCGGTTACAATCCCGGAAATCACTCGACGGCGGAACAAAATGTGACAGTCACAACAGTGAAAACGAGTCGCTGTAATAAAAAACAATGACGATAATAATAGTTAAAATAACAAACAGTAGCAATAAGAAAATCGATATCAATAGTGACAACGAAAATAATGACAACGATGAAGATAACAATAACGACAATAACAAAAATTAACGATAGCATCGATAAACTAACGATAATAGTAATACTGACAATAGCAACGACCACAAAAAAATAAGCATTAGCAATAACGATCTAACAGTAACAATAGTAACAACAACAGCAGCAGCAACAGTAACAACAATTGTCAACCATTTATGCATATCGCATATTGGATTCTGGTGCGGTGAAATGCATTCTTTTACTACCGTTCATTATTTTCATGAAAACAGCTCTGATTCCTACGTGTTGATCTTAGAAAGAAACGACAACGACCGAAACATTTTGGCAAGTTGACACGTCAATACGCAACGTTGCCAGAGATACGTAACGACGATTGACGAATCTTACAAATTTTTGCTCTTCAAAGCTAGTTTTGCAGTCTTTTCGTCATTTCGACAAAACTAGGGAACATTGACATCGTGCAACTTTAGACTTGCGAGGGTTTCTTTCATGGCCGCCGAGAGGACGGGGAAGATTCCCGGGTATCCCCGTGTATCTACAAACGATATTTTAAAAATCATTTTTTTAAAAGATTTAAATAGTTTTGACTTTTAAAAGATTTCATTAACTTTCGTTTTTAATTTTTAATGACTAGAGCACACTTCTATTGGTCCTGGGTATGTAATTGATCACAACGAGGGCCCCTTAAGAAAACTTCCCCTGGGCCCTCGTTGACTATGGTGGCTATAGTCCCTTTAACCGTTGCCCTTGTTGTTCAGCATCAAAACTAGCTTTCTGGCTTTTGTGCGAGGAAAAAGAGCGCCATTTTCTTTCCCTCAGAGATGCGGAGACGGAAGAAGCGCCCTCACACACCTTTCGACCAGTCGCTCCCCTTTCAATCGACACCACCCAGGCAGGGCCGTGTTTATGCATATTCTTTTGCAGGGGATGAGTTCTGTGTATCTTAGAGTCAACTGAAAAAGCAGATTTTGTAAAGAAAAGGGAGTCCCCTTTGGCGACTTTTTTTTTTTTTTTTCGTAAACGGTTGCAAAAGCCTACGGCACCAGGAGTTCCCAGGCGGTCACCCATCCAAGTACTACCCTGGCCCGACGATGCTTAACTTCCGTGATCGGACGAGAACGGGTGTATTCACCGTGGTATGGTCGTAGGCAATAGTGTACGGCTTTAATTTAAAATTTAAAGTTTCTAACGCCTTAACAATAATTTTTAACGGATGTGTGGCTATGAAAATAGCCTTTTGTGTTGTTTATACCGCCGTTTACTGGGCTGCTGGCTTTGGAACCTTCTCGTTCTTTTTGGGAAGCAACACAGCTTGAATGTTTGGCAACACACCGCCGCTCGCAATTGTAACACCTGACAACAACTTGTTTAACTCTTCGTCGTTGCGAACAGCTAGCTGTAAGTGACGAGGAATGATCCTGGCTTTTTTGTTATCGCGTGCAGCATTACCAGCTAACTCTAAGATTTCGGCGGAGAGGTATTCCAAAACTGCAGCTAAGTAGACCGGTGCGCCTGAACCGATGCGATTGGCGTAATGCCCTTTGCGCAAAAATCGGTGAACGCGACCAACAGGAAACTGAAGACCCGCTCTAAAAGATCGAGTTTTTGCCTTGGCCTTAGCTTTTCCTCCTTTTCCACGTCCTGACATTTTATTTTCTAACACAAGCAGAGACAGACAGACGGACCAGAGATCTCGTGCGCCTTTTTTTTATTTTAAACAGCAAAAAGTTTGCTATTCTTATCAAAATAGAGTGGTCTCAAAGTCAACCTTTTTTTAACCAATAGTAAAAAAGAAATAAACGATGCTCAAACAACTTAATCTTTTAAGAACCAATAGAAGTGCATATGACGCAAGAGTTTTCAAGTTGGAGGCTACAACTTTATCTTAAATTAAATCCAGTTGCAATGCAATGAAAACAAACGAAAAGAATTTTTACTGTTAGGCCCGTCGAAATGTCAGACGCACAAAAAACCGGAGGAAAACAAGCGCCAAAGGTGGCGAAAAAAGGCGAGAAGCGCGCCGGTAAGAAAGGTGGTAAAATCGCTGGAACTGGTGACAAGAAGCGCAAGAGAAAGAGACGAGAGTCTTATGCCATTTACATTTACAACGTCCTGAAGCAAGTTCACCCTGATGTCGGTGTTTCTTCTAAAGCAATGAGCATCATGAATTCTTTCGTGAACGACATTTTCGAAAGAATTGCTTCTGAAGCTTCGCGGCTCGCCCTTCAAAATAAGAAATCTACGATCTCTTCGCGTGAAATTCAAACCGCCGTGCGCCTTTTACTTCCCGGTGAACTTGCTAAACACGCAGTGAGCGAAGGCACCAAGGCTGTTACCAAGTACACCAGCAGTAAGTAGATCAAAATCCGCTCAAACGGCTATTTTTATAGCCACGCATCTTTTAAAAACATTAGACGCATTAACGAAATAGGTTCAAATGAAAATATCTGTTGCAATCGCTATATTTAATTGTGCAAACAATGCCAAGTGCAGAATAGCTAAACTAGCTGCTAAAATAAAACACTTAAACTGCTGCATCCGTCCTAGGCTATGAACAACTTAAAACCTTTTTTTTTCTTCTTCAAAATTGCTCTCAAACTCCCCTTTTCTAGAATATACATCGACCTAAAAAGCACGGAGCAGTTACCGGTGAGGTTACTGTGACTTTCAAACTCAATTAGTGTAATTGTTACTACCTGACAAAGTCCTAAATGCCGCGCAACGTTTTAAAGAAATGTGTACCTATGAAAATAGCCGTTTGATGAAGGATTGAGCAGTACAGGTTATTTCTTGTCCACTTTTGCGGTGGCACTCTTTGCAGCGACTTTCTTCTTAGGTGCTGTTTCAGCTTTCTTTACCGCGGGTTTTTTAGCAACCGGTAGCTTGGCGCTCCTTTTTAACTGGAGCGCATGAAATAGCACCAGCGCGACTAATCTTAGTGAGAGCAGTTCTACTTTTGAAAGTGTATGAGCAACGCTGGCTTCTAAAAATCCATTAGTCGATTGTCGCTATACCTATGCTGCCACGCAAACTCAATAGTGGTGGGGATCACAAACACGCAAGATAGTACGACTGCAAGAATATTTAATGCGTTGGCAAAGTGTTCAAAGTATTCAAATGTTGTCAGCAAAATTGTTACATCAACGGGTAAAGAAAACTGACGTTCTGTAAAGCTATCAAAATGTATCAAGGTGTAGAAAAAGTCTAATTAAAACAGTTAATAGTACCGCTGTCATTTTGTAGATGATTTTTTATGGATTATGTTAGTTATGGAAAAATAATTGGTGCATGAAAGGGTCAATGGGATAGTTACGAAACTACAAATGTTGTTAATGTTTGTAAGAAAATAAGACCGAGGAAGTAGACACAGTGTAATATCGTCAGTACAAATCATAATCTGATCACAATCGGAAAAAAAAAGAAGAAGAAGAATACAGTTTTGTTTGTAAATTTTTTTTTAATGACTCATAAAAAGGCTTGGGTACTAGTGATAACCCACAAGCTCTAAAATATCTAAAAAGATGCACTGTCTTCCGACCAGAGTTTCGGCACGGAAAAAACACATACTACAATTTAGTCACTGTGTATTAAGGTATGCATCAAATACTTGCCAATCGCATTTCGTTCATTTCGGGGTTTCGGGAAGGGGAATGATAAAAAAAAAAAAGAAAGAATTCGCAACTGAGCGTCCGCGGTGCACCCATCTTACTAGGCTGCGCGAGTAAGCAGAAACCGTTACTATGCTCTTAGCTAAACCAATGATATTTATACTAACTAGATGTAAAACTTCAAATAAATTTCGTAAGAAATTGTGAAGCAAGTTTTTTAAGTTTTTAAAGCCGGTAGCCTCTTTATTTAAACTGACAATAATTCGTTTGTTTTAATCGATGTTTTTATGATTCTGGCTGGCAAAAAAAAACTTGCTTGGCAAAAAAATATGCTTCACTGCGAAAGCGCGAGTTAAATATCTAGTTAATATACACTTAACCGCAAAATTAACGCACCACATACATTTCGATTTATTTTAATTGTGGTCATATATTTTGACAAACGTGTTAAGAATAGAACACATGAACACAGTTATTTCGATGATAATAATAAAAGCGACTTTGAGGATGGTGAGAAAAGAAAAGAAAAGAAAGAAAAACAAACTAAAACTAGAAATATGGTAAGTAATAAAATTAAGGTAAGTAACAAAATAAACTAAGATGATTATTGTTGTTATGCACACTAATACAGCTTAAAATGTAACATTTTTGACTTATCAATATCTAGTGTTGCCACATCTTGATGTTGTTGCAGCCAGACAGCACCGTGGATTTCTTTTAATTAGAGGTGTAATCGTTTCTTGAAGGATATCTTCACATACGCGGATAAGACTTTGTCGCAACTCGTCTAGGTGGTGGATGTTGACTTCTAACACAGCGTGCCATTATGCCCCAAAGATGCTCTATTGGGTTCATATCTGGACTGCAAGCCGGCCACTCCAAAACTTGAATAGTAGCATTTTGTAAGTATTCAGTAACAACATGCGCCGTATGTGGTCTAGCATTATCTTACATAAGAAGGAATCCATCTCCCATGAACGATGCAAGAGGTACCAAAAAAGGTTTTAAAATGTCAGCTTATGTATCGTTGAGAAGTCAGAACAGACGTGTTGCTCAAATGACAGTTATCATTGAGCAACACATCTGTTCATACTAACTTTATACATACTTTTCTTTTAAAAGTGAGGTTTAGTTACAGCAAAACGTGCTGCTTATGAAAAGCTGCTACAATTTGGAAACTAAAACGGAATAAAGCCTACAAATGACGTCACAATAAACATTATTATCGACTTTGTATTTGATAAATCCGGGAAATACGTAATATTTTTCAAAATAAGTCGGAATTTATAAGTGGTGCGTTAATTTTGCGGTAAAGTGCATATCATTGAGTTTAACAACGGTGCAGTGGTTACGCGCAGTCCTACTGAAATTTTTGGTGTTGGCGTAGCGTCAAGAGCAGAAAAGGTGCTTTTAGCTTGTTTCGAAAAAAAAAAAGAAAATAAAAAAAAGGGAAACTAAACAAATTAAATCCTGTTTTATCTTCTCATACAGTAGCTGATGCCAAAACCAAGACAAGTGACAAGTTTAGAGGAGTTCACACAGTTTTTTTAACGATTTTTCAAGAATGCTTTAAGGTAATAAAAAGTACTGTGCTATTTTATTTTCAATCTTTTCACCTTATTTTGGTGTTTGTGTTTTAAAATTTGAAGCAGTTTAACCCCTATTGTTGTGCCCACTTTACTTTTTCAAGTCTTCAAATACTTAAGAATAGTTTCTGATGAAAAAATCCTTTCAAAAATAAATTTTCATTTTTAGAAGCATCAACTTTATGAAGGAGTAGTCACAAAAGACTTTCATGAGTGCAGTTACAGAGTTTGTTCTGAGTTCCTGGATTATCCAGAATGCAAGTTGCAATACTCTTTAGAGCATCCCACTCAATGAATAAGAAGTGGGAAATTCTTCTTGATTTTATTGGTGAGTGAAACAGAAATAGGATCTTTCTAAGACTTTTACCTATTTCTTTAGTTTGTTCATAGCTTTGTTTCATTTACAGTTATACTGACACAACCCCAATAAAGTAATGCTTAATTAGGTATGCTTTTCACTGGACAATCTATAGCTTCTTTGGAATGATCCCTTTAATTCGATTAAAGATATGCGATAAAATTTTAAAAAAATTACATACTCATTACATTTTGAACTGAACCTTTTGTTTGGCTTTCTCACATTATGTTTTATAGAGTTACTGCTAAAGTTAACTCAGCCTCAGGTAGCAAGTCTGATTATTGAAAATAAGTTATTGAAAGAGAATTTTGAGTGTTGTCCTGGGGCAAGGTTAAGGGTTAAGTTAGGTTAGCAGAGCATATAATATTGAAGCAGTTAAAGTTTCAAGAAAAAGGTAAGTCATGTTTCTTCGATAGTTTACCAGAACCATTTTTTAAAAGTGATAGTTTGAAAAAGTTGACCTTTAGCCAACAAGTAAACATCCTTTTAACTGACTTGGGAATTATATTTTTAAGTTTATTCTCCATCAATCCTGAGCTTCTAATTTGTACGCAAATACATTTGCAGGCTTAATTTAGGTTAGGTAATATGTTAAAAAATGTAATATTTAAAAAAAATACTTTGCTTATTGTTCCAGGTCTCATTAACTTTTACCACGCTCTGCGAGTTTGTGATTGGAAAAATGCAGATACAGTGTGCAAGGTATGTATGCTTTACCTTTGCTAACCTAATGCTGTGTCGGTTTAGTGTCATAAATTTTTTCATTTTCCATTTGTCATTTGATATTTTGTCAGTGGATGTTTTAGGTCACTTTTTAAAATTGTTTTACCTTTTTGTCAGTAAACATTTAAAGTGTTCATTTCTTGCAATAACTAAAGTATCTGAAAAATATTTTCTTGCTACTCAGTTTAAATTCTTAACTTAATTTGCACCATCCCAATTTTTAAACTTTCAAGCTTGTTTTTTTAGACTTTGTGAGGAATTACTACTTGGGAAAGGATCGAGGCTAATGACAAGCAAGTCCTCCTAAACTCTGCTGTTTCTTGGCGACCCTGGTGATGAATTAAAGTACTGTCATTACAACAGTTGAAAAGAACATTTAAATACAGAGGTTCTCAAAATGCTTTTTGACAGAGAAATCTGTCGGACGCTCATATACAGAGTTGATTTTCAGTTGTTCAACTTGGCCTTTGATCACATCTGCTGCCCAGCGTTAAATTTAAAAGCCTTTAAACGTTTTTTATGTTTTGGTTAATTGGGTTATTTTTGAAAGAAGCTTGTTATTTTTGAAAGAAGCTGGGTTATTTTTGAAAAAAAGCCCAAATGTTTTAGAGTGAAATTGATGCAGTACAAGAAAGCCATGTTTTCATCGTTGAAACTTAAAGTTACCCATCGACTTGATCATTCAAATGTCCACAAGTTTTTTCGTTGAGAGGGAGGGAGCCGGGACAAAGTCGTTGCAAAAAGTATCGCTTCTCGGCCTAATGGCTAAGATCAAGTGTAGTATCATCATCCTTACGCCGAAAAGTCGGGCACCACTAGGTGGTGTAAAAAATCCGATGAGGTGCTGGGCCAAAAAGTCGGACACCATCATTTAATGGTGTATTGATCCGAATGAGGCTCAGTGTCGAAAAGTCGGGCACCACTTGGTGGTGTAAAAAATCCGATGAGGCGGTCATGGGTGGTGTGCGAAGCTTTGGTCATGAGCTGCTAAAGTCGGGCAGAGGATCCGGGAATATTCGTTAACTCGAGTACTCGGGGGCCTCAAGGTAGATCCGTCAAGGGTTGGCTTTAACATCAGTCGACAAGACGTAAAATGGGGTGACGTAGGCAAGCGCCGAACATCCTCCCGTCCACAGCTGCCGATGGCTGATGAGACGTTAAAGGAAATAAAAAAAAAAAAAAAAAAAAAAAAAAGATCAAGTGTAGTATCTGTTCTTATCAGTTTAATATCTGGTACGCCGGCATAGTCCGGCTCATATATTAATCTGATTTTTGGCATTTGGTCAAGGGATCGTAGGTTTACCTCGCCCTGACCGCGGGTTGCCTCGGCGTTGCACTACTGCTGAGCGCGGCCCATACTATAGAGAAGGAAAAAAAAAAAGCAAACAAACGGGACGATGCGGTGTGCAATCGAAAACCCACAATTGAGAAGATTGGGGCACGTCCGAGGCTGCCCACACAACGGGAAAAGCATACTTACCTGACGGGGAAGTAAACCTGATCAACATGGGGCTTCTTCCAGGGTGAGGCTCTTGCATTGCACTTCGCCTGGGCTGACCCCTGCGATTACCGCTAACGTCGGTAACTCGACCGTACAATTTCTGGTAGTGGGGGCCTGCGTTCGCGCTCGCCCCCTCCTCTAACGACTTAAAAAAAAAACCTCTCCTCTCACCCCTAAGAGTCTACTGCATATTTTGAGAGGCGCATACAAAGTCTGCTATAAGTGCAAATAAATTTTATTTATTTCAAAAGTTGTTGTTTTTTTTTTTTTGTTTTTTTTTTTTTTTGTACAAAATCAATAAAAATCTAAGAATCGCAAAGAGGCAACCAAATAAGCATAGGAGCGACGAGAATCGTTTCAACGTGACAACCAGCAAGCGTGATCGACCGGTTACAATCCCGGAAATCACTCGACGGCGGAACAAAATGTGACAGTCACAACAGTGAAAACGAGTCGCTGTAATAAAAAACAATGACGATAATAATAGTTAAAATAACAAACAGTAGCAATAAGAAAATCGATATCAATAGTGACAACGAAAATAATGACAACGATGAAGATAACAATAACGACAATAACAAAAATTAACGATAGCATCGATAAACTAACGATAATAGTAATACTGACAATAGCAACGACCACAAAAAAATAAGCATTAGCAATAACGATCTAACAGTAACAATAGTAACAACAACAGCAGCAGCAACAGTAACAACAATTGTCAACCATTTATGCATATCGCATATTGGATTCTGGTGCGGTGAAATGCATTCTTTTACTACCGTTCATTATTTTCATGAAAACAGCTCTGATTCCTACGTGTTGATCTTAGAAAGAAACGACAACGACCGAAACATTTTGGCAAGTTGACACGTCAATACGCAACGTTGCCAGAGATACGTAACGACGATTGACGAATCTTACAAATTTTTGCTCTTCAAAGCTAGTTTTGCAGTCTTTTCGTCATTTCGACAAAACTAGGGAACATTGACATCGTGCAACTTTAGACTTGCGAGGGTTTCTTTCATGGCCGCCGAGAGGACGGGGAAGATTCCCGGGTATCCCCGTGTATCTACAAACGATATTTTAAAAATCATTTTTTTAAAAGATTTAAATAGTTTTGACTTTTAAAAGATTTCATTAACTTTCGTTTTTAATTTTTAATGACTAGAGCACACTTCTATTGGTCCTGGGTATGTAATTGATCACAACGAGGGCCCCTTAAGAAAACTTCCCCTGGGCCCTCGTTGACTATGGTGGCTATAGTCCCTTTAACCGTTGCCCTTGTTGTTCAGCATCAAAACTAGCTTTCTGGCTTTTGTGCGAGGAAAAAGAGCGCCATTTTCTTTCCCTCAGAGATGCGGAGACGGAAGAAGCGCCCTCACACACCTTTCGACCAGTCGCTCCCCTTTCAATCGACACCACCCAGGCAGGGCCGTGTTTATGCATATTCTTTTGCAGGGGATGAGTTCTGTGTATCTTAGAGTCAACTGAAAAAGCAGATTTTGTAAAGAAAAGGGAGTCCCCTTTGGCGACTTTTTTTTTTTTTTTTCGTAAACGGTTGCAAAAGCCTACGGCACCAGGAGTTCCCAGGCGGTCACCCATCCAAGTACTACCCTGGCCCGACGATGCTTAACTTCCGTGATCGGACGAGAACGGGTGTATTCACCGTGGTATGGTCGTAGGCAATAGTGTACGGCTTTAATTTAAAATTTAAAGTTTCTAACGCCTTAACAATAATTTTTAACGGATGTGTGGCTATGAAAATAGCCTTTTGTGTTGTTTATACCGCCGTTTACTGGGCTGCTGGCTTTGGAACCTTCTCGTTCTTTTTGGGAAGCAACACAGCTTGAATGTTTGGCAACACACCGCCGCTCGCAATTGTAACACCTGACAACAACTTGTTTAACTCTTCGTCGTTGCGAACAGCTAGCTGTAAGTGACGAGGAATGATCCTGGCTTTTTTGTTATCGCGTGCAGCATTACCAGCTAACTCTAAGATTTCGGCGGAGAGGTATTCCAAAACTGCAGCTAAGTAGACCGGTGCGCCTGAACCGATGCGATTGGCGTAATGCCCTTTGCGCAAAAATCGGTGAACGCGACCAACAGGAAACTGAAGACCCGCTCTAAAAGATCGAGTTTTTGCCTTGGCCTTAGCTTTTCCTCCTTTTCCACGTCCTGACATTTTATTTTCTAACACAAGCAGAGACAGACAGACGGACCAGAGATCTCGTGCGCCTTTTTTTTATTTTAAACAGCAAAAAGTTTGCTATTCTTATCAAAATAGAGTGGTCTCAAAGTCAACCTTTTTTTAACCAATAGTAAAAAAGAAATAAACGATGCTCAAACAACTTAATCTTTTAAGAACCAATAGAAGTGCATATGACGCAAGAGTTTTCAAGTTGGAGGCTACAACTTTATCTTAAATTAAATCCAGTTGCAATGCAATGAAAACAAACGAAAAGAATTTTTACTGTTAGGCCCGTCGAAATGTCAGACGCACAAAAAACCGGAGGAAAACAAGCGCCAAAGGTGGCGAAAAAAGGCGAGAAGCGCGCCGGTAAGAAAGGTGGTAAAATCGCTGGAACTGGTGACAAGAAGCGCAAGAGAAAGAGACGAGAGTCTTATGCCATTTACATTTACAACGTCCTGAAGCAAGTTCACCCTGATGTCGGTGTTTCTTCTAAAGCAATGAGCATCATGAATTCTTTCGTGAACGACATTTTCGAAAGAATTGCTTCTGAAGCTTCGCGGCTCGCCCTTCAAAATAAGAAATCTACGATCTCTTCGCGTGAAATTCAAACCGCCGTGCGCCTTTTACTTCCCGGTGAACTTGCTAAACACGCAGTGAGCGAAGGCACCAAGGCTGTTACCAAGTACACCAGCAGTAAGTAGATCAAAATCCGCTCAAACGGCTATTTTTATAGCCACGCATCTTTTAAAAACATTAGACGCATTAACGAAATAGGTTCAAATGAAAATATCTGTTGCAATCGCTATATTTAATTGTGCAAACAATGCCAAGTGCAGAATAGCTAAACTAGCTGCTAAAATAAAACACTTAAACTGCTGCATCCGTCCTAGGCTATGAACAACTTAAAACCTTTTTTTTTCTTCTTCAAAATTGCTCTCAAACTCCCCTTTTCTAGAATATACATCGACCTAAAAAGCACGGAGCAGTTACCGGTGAGGTTACTGTGACTTTCAAACTCAATTAGTGTAATTGTTACTACCTGACAAAGTCCTAAATGCCGCGCAACGTTTTAAAGAAATGTGTACCTATGAAAATAGCCGTTTGATGAAGGATTGAGCAGTACAGGTTATTTCTTGTCCACTTTTGCGGTGGCACTCTTTGCAGCGACTTTCTTCTTAGGTGCTGTTTCAGCTTTCTTTACCGCGGGTTTTTTAGCAACCGGTAGCTTGGCGCTCCTTTTTAACTGGAGCGCATGAAATAGCACCAGCGCGACTAATCTTAGTGAGAGCAGTTCTACTTTTGAAAGTGTATGAGCAACGCTGGCTTCTAAAAATCCATTAGTCGATTGTCGCTATACCTATGCTGCCACGCAAACTCAATAGTGGTGGGGATCACAAACACGCAAGATAGTACGACTGCAAGAATATTTAATGCGTTGGCAAAGTGTTCAAAGTATTCAAATGTTGTCAGCAAAATTGTTACATCAACGGGTAAAGAAAACTGACGTTCTGTAAAGCTATCAAAATGTATCAAGGTGTAGAAAAAGTCTAATTAAAACAGTTAATAGTACCGCTGTCATTTTGTAGATGATTTTTTATGGATTATGTTAGTTATGGAAAAATAATTGGTGCATGAAAGGGTCAATGGGATAGTTACGAAACTACAAATGTTGTTAATGTTTGTAAGAAAATAAGACCGAGGAAGTAGACACAGTGTAATATCGTCAGTACAAATCATAATCTGATCACAATCGGAAAAAAAAAGAAGAAGAAGAATACAGTTTTGTTTGTAAATTTTTTTTTAATGACTCATAAAAAGGCTTGGGTACTAGTGATAACCCACAAGCTCTAAAATATCTAAAAAGATGCACTGTCTTCCGACCAGAGTTTCGGCACGGAAAAAACACATACTACAATTTAGTCACTGTGTATTAAGGTATGCATCAAATACTTGCCAATCGCATTTCGTTCATTTCGGGGTTTCGGGAAGGGGAATGATAAAAAAAAAAAAGAAAGAATTCGCAACTGAGCGTCCGCGGTGCACCCATCTTACTAGGCTGCGCGAGTAAGCAGAAACCGTTACTATGCTCTTAGCTAAACCAATGATATTTATACTAACTAGATGTAAAACTTCAAATAAATTTCGTAAGAAATTGTGAAGCAAGTTTTTTAAGTTTTTAAAGCCGGTAGCCTCTTTATTTAAACTGACAATAATTCGTTTGTTTTAATCGATGTTTTTATGATTCTGGCTGGCAAAAAAAAACTTGCTTGGCAAAAAAATATGCTTCACTGCGAAAGCGCGAGTTAAATATCTAGTTAATATACACTTAACCGCAAAATTAACGCACCACATACATTTCGATTTATTTTAATTGTGGTCATATATTTTGACAAACGTGTTAAGAATAGAACACATGAACACAGTTATTTCGATGATAATAATAAAAGCGACTTTGAGGATGGTGAGAAAAGAAAAGAAAAGAAAGAAAAACAAACTAAAACTAGAAATATGGTAAGTAATAAAATTAAGGTAAGTAACAAAATAAACTAAGATGATTATTGTTGTTATGCACACTAATACAGCTTAAAATGTAACATTTTTGACTTATCAATATCTAGTGTTGCCACATCTTGATGTTGTTGCAGCCAGACAGCACCGTGGATTTCTTTTAATTAGAGGTGTAATCGTTTCTTGAAGGATATCTTCACATACGCGGATAAGACTTTGTCGCAACTCGTCTAGGTGGTGGATGTTGACTTCTAACACAGCGTGCCATTATGCCCCAAAGATGCTCTATTGGGTTCATATCTGGACTGCAAGCCGGCCACTCCAAAACTTGAATAGTAGCATTTTGTAAGTATTCAGTAACAACATGCGCCGTATGTGGTCTAGCATTATCTTACATAAGAAGGAATCCATCTCCCATGAACGATGCAAGAGGTACCAAAAAAGGTTTTAAAATGTCAGCTTATGTATCGTTGAGAAGTCAGAACAGACGTGTTGCTCAAATGACAGTTATCATTGAGCAACACATCTGTTCATACTAACTTTATACATACTTTTCTTTTAAAAGTGAGGTTTAGTTACAGCAAAACGTGCTGCTTATGAAAAGCTGCTACAATTTGGAAACTAAAACGGAATAAAGCCTACAAATGACGTCACAATAAACATTATTATCGACTTTGTATTTGATAAATCCGGGAAATACGTAATATTTTTCAAAATAAGTCGGAATTTATAAGTGGTGCGTTAATTTTGCGGTAAAGTGCATATCATTGAGTTTAACAACGGTGCAGTGGTTACGCGCAGTCCTACTGAAATTTTTGGTGTTGGCGTAGCGTCAAGAGCAGAAAAGGTGCTTTTAGCTTGTTTCGAAAAAAAAAAAGAAAATAAAAAAAAGGGAAACTAAACAAATTAAATCCTGTTTTATCTTCTCATACAGTAGCTGATGCCAAAACCAAGACAAGTGACAAGTTTAGAGGAGTTCACACAGTTTTTTTAACGATTTTTCAAGAATGCTTTAAGGTAATAAAAAGTACTGTGCTATTTTATTTTCAATCTTTTCACCTTATTTTGGTGTTTGTGTTTTAAAATTTGAAGCAGTTTAACCCCTATTGTTGTGCCCACTTTACTTTTTCAAGTCTTCAAATACTTAAGAATAGTTTCTGATGAAAAAATCCTTTCAAAAATAAATTTTCATTTTTAGAAGCATCAACTTTATGAAGGAGTAGTCACAAAAGACTTTCATGAGTGCAGTTACAGAGTTTGTTCTGAGTTCCTGGATTATCCAGAATGCAAGTTGCAATACTCTTTAGAGCATCCCACTCAATGAATAAGAAGTGGGAAATTCTTCTTGATTTTATTGGTGAGTGAAACAGAAATAGGATCTTTCTAAGACTTTTACCTATTTCTTT